>NW_007377558.1:276506-300913 GCF_000475195.1 Diaphorina citri | reverse complement strand
GTGTCGGGGACATTTGTTTTTTTTTTTTTTTTTTTTTTTTTTTTTTTTTTTTTTTGCTCAGTGTATAAATGAAAATGATTAAATAATGCTCTGCTACCCTGAAATTTGGGAAGAGATTCACCCCAATCCACGTTTACGCAAATTGCCTATTTTTCCGATCACGCGCTTTTTATTTATACCTTTGATCTTTTATTGCCCTTCTAAATTTACATCTATTTATTGTATCCAATTCTATGTATTCATTGTATCTGATTGCTTTTTTTCTCGGAAATTCTCATTTCAAATGCGCCTGTATTTTTTTTTATTATTTTTTTTTTACTCTTTTAATTTTATTATTGTAAAAAAAATGGCTGCCCAATAATGGTGGATACAAAGACCGGAAGAAAAACAATTAGCACGTGGATGATAAAAAACCAAAATAGAATTGCAAGAGAGAGAGAGAGAGAGAGGAGAGAGAGAAAAAGAAATTAGAGAGAGAGAGAGAGAGAGAGAGAGAGAGAGAGAGAGAGAGAGAGGATCTTTTACCCTTTTACAATACTTTTACACTATTTTTAAAAAACGGTTGAAATCTTTTCAAAAGCGGTCAAAATACCGCCAAGCGCAGCATCTATCTCAACCAAACGTTTTGTGTTTCATCCTTGTCACATTTGTGAATGAAAAGGCACAAAAAAAATTAGAGAGAGAGAGAGAGAGAGAGAGAGGAGAGAGAGGAGAGAGAGAGAGAGACGGGGAGAAAGAGAAAAAAAGCCAGTAAAGATGGATTGATTTTTGAGCTAAATTGTTTATTTTTTCTGTGTTATTATTTGATGGTAGGACCTATTTAAGCTGAAATACGGTACCTAATTTTGTGAATTACATACCAAAATTCAAGTCTCTAGCTTATATTATTCCCGACATAATTACACCGAAAACCGCCAAAAAGCGGTAAAAGTGTCTGTCTGTCCCCATAGAAGGACTTATCCAAACCTGGTCGACCTATATATCAAATTAAAGGTCTTTTTACCAGGAACACGAAAGCAGTGGTGCAAATTTTGTCCAGAAAACAATAAAGCCGAAAAAAAAAAACTGGTTTTTGGGGGATTTTTTTTCACATTTTCTCACACAAATGAGCTCTGATCTTGAAATTTGTCGCGACGACCTATAAACTCAAAGCGAGAAAATTTTAGATAACACTTCAGTCGATCATTTAAGACCGGTTTTAGCGTCTCCTGTGTTAAGCTACGCCGAGAAAGGCCAATAAATGGATGAGTGACTTGAACATCATATTGGGGATAAAGGGAGAACGGGCTCTAGTCTTGATTTTAAATCATTACATCATGAAAGTAAAATCAAATCAAGAATAATTATAATAAACTGAATATTAAACAAATTATAGGTAGGTACATAGGTACTGATTTTCTCTAATCACGATCGAATAAACTACGGGCTAAAAAATTCCCGGAGGGACGGGCGCAGCTTGTTTAATCTCTCGGGAGAATCATTATGTTAAAAATAAGGAGAACAACGGAGGGAGAAGGAAGAATGGAGAAGAATAAGGTCAAAAAGAGAAAGAAGTAAGAGGAAAAACATTGTCTGTGTACAAAAGAATAAAGAAAGTGGAAGAGATTGAACACGAAATGAGAAGAGAAGGAGGAGGAGGTGAAAAAATAGAGAGGGAGAGGAAAAGAGTGAGGAGGAGAAAGAGGGGAGAGAGAGATGAGGAGGAGGAGGAGGAGGAGGAGGAGGAAGAGGGAAGAGAGCAGGACAATACAAGAATACTTGTAGGACTCAAACATACAGTAGGACTAGGCTGACCATACGTCCCGCTTTCGGCGGGACAGTCCCGCTTTGGAGCCTCTGGTCCCGCTGTCCCGAGAAATCCTCTGGGGACGCTAAAATGTCCCGCTTTTGCCCAAAGTCCCGATATTGTCCCGCTTTAGCTGATCCGAACCTAATATTATATCATTGAGAGCAATGAGCTCGGGAAAAAATCCATTTTACGATTCCAATATTGTACAATATTATGAATCAAAATATTTGAAAATAAAATGTAGGTACCTATATTATATTGACTGTGTAGTTCAGAGGCAGGTTGTAACATAGGTACCTATCTAACTGATACAAATCAGGAGCTAAGCCTACGCGTATTCAAACTTGCTATCGAGAATCTGCGAGATGCAATCTGAGTCTCGATGTTTACTTGTTTACCCTTTCCCCCCCTCCCCCCACCTAACTAGGTGGGTATAAAATATGTTTTTACCTCACCACCCCCCCCCCCCCCCCTCCCCCAAAAACACACACCCCCCCCTCACTGTCCAAAAAAAATTTAGGTCACCCACCGCATGATAGACCTAGAATTCCTCAATACCCTTATATGGATATGAGAAGGAGAACAAACGTTTAACCTCGCCTGTGGTTGCCTCTTCCACTCTTCAAGAGTCTATTTCAATTATTATTATTATTTTTTAAGATTATTCAAGCGGGAATAATCCCCCATTTTTACATTTTTTTTATTGAAATATACAACTAAAATGAGAAAAATAATGAATAATTAATAATAATAATAATAATAATATAATAATAATAATAATAATAATAATAATAATAATAATAATAATAATAATAATAATAATAATAATAATAATAATAATAATAATAAAAACACCAAGTATTATACAGGGTACACAAAATCAACGTACCACAAAATAAGTATGACTCTATTCTTCCCTGTAAACAAGAGGTCCTCAAACGCTCTCACCTTGAGCTACCCCCTGGTTAGCCCTTTTTTAAAAGGCAACTTTGAGAACCGCTGTCGCTCAGATTGAGAGCATTTGCTAACCCCTGTTTATAGAGAAAAGGACAACTTTTGAACACCTTGTATTATAACACAATTCCAATATTTTTATAAAAGGCATTCTATTTGAATCTATTATATCTAAATAGAAAAGAAAATTGTGTTTGTACAATTACTGTATCAATACAAATTTTATTCTGTTCTGTTCCAAATACCAAATTCCAAATACCCAAAAAAAAGGCAAAATTTTGTTCACTATACCTAATACGAATATTGAGTACCTAAGTATTATTCTATTAAAAATTTTATTATGTTTTTTCAATTGTTTTATACCTACCACTTATTAAAATCTTGAAAACCTGTGTATTTTACATGTAATGAAATGAATTACAAGTACCTACCTATCTATGTTAGATATAAGTAACCAATGAAGAGGAAGAATAACCATCTCCTCAGAGGTTGAAATCAGCCTAGGAGATGCTTTTTATTGTAACCTAATTTTCAAAAATAAAGAAATAATATTCAAATTCAAATCCTATTCTATTCTATTCTATATTTTATTCTATTCTATTCTAACTATAGTTCTCCCTGTCCTTGTATTTTTCAGGTACGGGGTCCGAGAGTCGGGCGTTATGTTTCACATCTACTCGCCCCCGAGGAAGAATAACCATCTCCTCAGAGGTTGAAATCAGCCTAGGAGATGCTTTTTATTGTAAACTAATTTTCAAAAATAAAGAAATAATATTCAAATTCAAATTCAAATATTCTTCTATTCTATTCTAACTAATTCTTCATAGGGAGGCATTCTATTCTATTTGTATACCAAGGTAGAATTCTATTCTGTTTTTACCAAGCCATTAGAGGCAGAGAGTTGTATATGATTTCTATCAAAAAATTAGAAATTCTATTAAAAAAAAAAATAAAATAAAAAATAGACCTTTCTTTTAGACTTGTTGGGGCATTAAATTTGCACCAAGACTGTATTCAGAGGGGCACCCTGGGGCTATTTTTTGCTCCTAAATGTAGTAATATAATACTATGAAAATATTGGCCGCTACTTTGGAGCATACCCCCACCAAGTGTTCAAAAAAAAAAAAAAAAAAAAAAAAAAAACACACACACACACACACACACACAAACACACATGACGAGAAAGAGTTACAGGAAATAAGGATGAACTAATAACAAGGAGAAGAAGACGAAGAAGAAGAAGAAGAAGAAGAGGAGGAAAAAGAGGAAACATAAATAAATAAAACCTTTACAAAGAGAAACAACTCGAAATTACCACGAGGCAAAACACGGAATAGGTGTCAAAAGAGAGAGAGAGAGAGAGACAAAATGACGGTAATTAAACCCCAAGATTATATACAGAAGTTTTTTTTTAGTGTTTCCCATCTCTCTCTCTCTCTCTCTCTCTCTCTCTCTCTCTCTCTCTCTCTCTGTAAAATGAAGAGTAGGTATGTCATTTGCAGTCTAAATAGGAAAGAGAGAGAGAGAGAGAGAGAGAGAAAGTAAAAACAAGCACAATAAAAAACAGCGACACAAACAAAACATGATAAAAATATCATTACCTACTATTTTCTTTTTTAGGAATTCAGGACTTTAGCGGAGGATTTAGTTGAACGAAGCATCAGCGGGGATAGCACTTTGAATACACTAGTTCCCCATGGAACACTGAAGTTAAGCAACGTTGCGCGTGGTTAGTATCCGGACGAAGCAACACTCAAGGCTGGGTGAGGTTAATTTGAGGTACCTAGCGGGTAACTTGTCGCGGAATTCTTTTCTTAAAGTCATAAAGTCACAAACACCTTCTTCTTCTTCTTTTTCTCCTTCTTGTTCTTGTTCCTTTTCTCAATTTTCTTTGTCCCTTTCCAATGCCTGTCTCTCTCTCAACCTCTCCTTTTCTCCCTCTCTCTTCCTCTATCTCGGTATCCTCATTTTTCTCTTTCTCTCGCACCATATTCTTCTTTTTCTTCATCCCACCCTTCTCTATCTCTCTCTCTCAACACCTTATTCCTCCCTCTCTCTCTCTCTCCCTCTCTCTCTCTCTCATGTCTTCCTTCTCTCTTCGATTTCGGGACGATAAGACCATAGCAGTTACAGTTCCCTCTGTCAAACCTCTTAAAAAAAAAAAAAACACGGAGTTCACTTTTGCATTAGGTAGATACGACCTTTTTCTAGCTCACAGACACAACAAAACGAACAAACTGATAAAAATTATATTTTCTTTACAGACAAAGAAGAAGAAGGAGAGGAAGAGGAAAAAGAAGAAGAAGAAGAAGGAGAAGAAGAAGAAGAAGAAGAAGAAGAAAAAGATAAATTGGAATTAGAAAAACAAGTAGGTAAGATACCTAATATTATGTATTCTTTTTCAAGAAGAAGAAAACCTCTTTAAAAAAAAACCATGTAAAAAACTATGATGCTTGTGATTGCAGGGCTTACTCCATCATGGATTCGTCCCGGGTATCCACATTTCTCATCAGCATTCTACTCATCGTGTATGGAAGCTTCAGGTAAGATCCCAGGCCCGGGTTCGATACCCAGCCAGGGGGAAAAAATCTCTTTACTTTGTAGGTAATAGCAAAAAATCGACTACTATTATAAAGTGCACCAAAATGGGAGCACGGAGTGACTAAATTGAACTTTTTGATGTGATTGTAATTAAAGTTATAATTGGTTTTCCCTTTTTCCTCTCTTCTCTCTCTCTCTCTCTCTTCCTCTCTCTCCCTCTCTCTTTCTCTCTCTCATTTGAAAGTTCTCCCTCTCTCCCTCTTTTTACAACCCTCTCTGTCTACACAAGGGATGTCCAAAGGGCGGTCTGCATAAAATTTGGTCTTTGGTTTTCCATTTAGATTGTTTCGCCTGAGGCGCTACCCCCCACCTTAGCGGCCCGCGAACCTCAAGAGTAAGGCTGGTAGGCGCGCAACTTTGAATAGCGCGCAGTCGGCTGCAAAACCAAACCTAATATGAAAATGATACGACCTTCTATAGACCTCATATCATTTTCATAATACAGGGTGACCCAGAGTTACCTGACGGTTTTGATTTGCCCATAACTTTCTTATAACTTGTCGTAGCTTGTTGAAATGAACATCACTGAGTTCAGAACAAAATAAGGTTTTGTTAAAATGTAGTCGTGGACCCCCCAATTTTTCGGAGTCTGACATATAGTAAAGGAGAAAAATGAAGCTCGAGGCGAGGCCCGGGCCCCCTCGCCCCTCCCCATAAATACGGCCCTGTGAATACAGAGCCAGCTAAGATAGAGGTTCGGTTTTGCAACCGACTACGCGCTACTCAAAGTCGCGCGTCTACGCTTACAATGTGAGACGCGGGCTTTATTCTCACTCATCCTAAGTGGCCCGCGAACGTCCAAAATTTGGTCACCCCTGATCTCCAATCCCCTTCAAAAATCCCTTCTCCCTCTCACTCATAATACCTAGATATTACATCTCACTTCGTACGGTACCTACTTCCTTACTTTTTCATTATTTTTTGAAAAATTTCTCCCGCTCTCCTCTCCCTCCCAATCTTTGCGTCTCAAAAATTCCCATTTCCCCCTCCCCCACTCATTTCCACTTCAAATTTTTACCGTACACAATGTGGGAGGGGGGGAGAGAGACCCTTGCCATATTGTACTTCATTGTTGTGAACAGACTCTCTCTCTTTATTTCCCTTTCTCCCTCCTTCCTTTCCTCCCTTCCCTCTTTAACTGCGTTTCTCTCTTCCCTTCCCTCTCTTTCTTTTTTACCTATCCTCCTCCTTTTTTCTCACCCTTTCTCCCTCTTTAACTGCGTTTTTCCCTCTTTCCTCCATTCTTCTCTCTTCCTTCCTTTCACTTTCCCCTTTCTCACCCTCTCTTCTTCTTCCTCCCTTCCTTTCCCATCTTTATAGCTTCGTCTCCCCCTTCCTTCCCTGTTTTCTTCTTTTTTTTTTCTTCTTCTTCTCCCTCCTTCTCTCACCTTTACTTGTCACATTCCAAATGATTTTTATCAATATTTTTCCCTCCCTAATAGCAAAGAAAAAGGGCGATGTGGGTATACACGACAAGGGTAGTGTAAGGCATGTGATGAACATTCATTTACGAGTGCCTATATGTACCTACCTACATATTTGTACATTCTTTCATTTCTCCATCCACCTTTATTTCCCTATCCCTAAAAATGATGTCATCTCTGTTTAGAATAGAATAGAATAGAATATACCTTGTTTATACTACCAGCATAGGGCTGAAAAGTCCCTTTACTCCAGCAGTAGGCTGCTACTATTATTGTGGTCAAATTCTCAAATTATATTGAGGATAAAATTCCATACCTCGGCTGGGATTGAACCCACACCCTCCTGTTTACCAGCGTCTTGACTACTACAGGCGATCGCCTTGACCAGACGAGGATACAGCCGAAACCGTGACCAGGCGACTGCAAGATGTCTTTTTCTATAGGTACCTGTAGTACCGGCCATTCACGCTCAGGTTCACAGACAGACCTAGATAAAGGCCTGCCAAACAGTCAGAAAGTATGTGGCAGAAAAAGCTTTCTAGGTCTCTCACACCCTCTGTGAGTGAGTTAGTCTAGAATGGGCAACAGAGGTTCGTTTTTCGTTCATTTTCGTTACTCCGAATTCTTCGAACTTCTAATTTGGCTGACCCTAATATTTTTGCACCTTTGAAAGTTTCATGATACTCCGTCGGACGGTGACATCAAAAAGCTTGGGAAATGGAAAACTTTAGGAAAGGTCCTCTAGATTCTAGAAACCCTTGGATGTCCTTCGTGTCTATTTTCGTACCATAAAGAGAAACAAATAACTAATTGACTTTAACCCTCTCTGTAGTCTCTGTGTTAAGAATTTTTCATCATAGAGGTGGGAAAAAAAGGAGAAAAATGTATAATTTATTCATTTTAACCCACTCTGTTCTCTGTGTCTGCCAGTATCTTTACCACAAAGGAAAATAAGGAAGAAAAAAAATCCATCTACGTATGTAGGTAGGTAGGTATTTGATTTAATCTTTAGCCCATTCTGTGTCTGCCATTAATTGTATTGACAATTCAGTGGATTCCTGGCCATCAATTGCCAATTTTAGTGGATTCTGCCTCTTGATATTCCGACACTTGATGGGTTAACCATTTTCGTCACCCACTAACAGCATTTTCCTTTCCTTTTATATTCTACTCGCTTCTATTCCAGGGAAAAACTATTCTATGAAACCTGACGAAATTGACCCAAGCTTTCAACAGGACCTCTTCACGCCCAAGCTTTGTTTGTTTTTGTTGTTTCTTTTGTTTGATTGTTTGTTGGTTTGATTGTTTGTTTGATGGTTTGAATGTTTGTTTCGATTGTTTGATGGTTTGAATGTTTGTTTCGATTGTTTGTTGGTTTGATTGTTTGTTTTGTTTTTTGGTTTGTTTGTTTATTTTGATAGTAGGAATGTTTGTTTGCCCTCACCACCCTTATTTTCAAGAGGTTCAATAGAGGGAGCTGTAAGAACCGAGGTCTTATCGTCCCAAAATCCAAGAGCAAGACAGGATATGAGAAAGCCAGTCGTTCCGAGAAACAAAGATTCTTTTGATATCGTTATAGGTTTCCTGTTCCTGGAAGAGTATAGTTCGACCAGAAGGAGAAATAGCGCTTCGAGTATAAGTAACTTAGAACAAGTTGTTCCATTATACCTACAAACAGTTCAACGGTTTAATAGTTTGTAGAAGAAACAAGAAACTGTGTGATGGAAGCAACCCTAGTTAGACTAAATAGCTTGGAGGTTAGCGCGTCTGCCTTGTAAGCGATAGGTCGCGGGTTCGATTCTCGCCCAGGGGGATTTTTTCCTGAACGGATATAAGGTTCGAGTTCAAAACGGCTCACTTTCTCCTATCCTGTCTTCCTTCTCTCTTCGCTTTCGGGACGATAAGACCTTGGCAGTTACAGTTCCCTCTATCGAACCTCTCTCTCTCTCTCTGTGTTGCGTTTCTATTTTTGTTCTTTATCCTCTTTCCATCTCACTGGAATGTCGAGTAGATGTTGCGAACGTGTATGATGAGAATGTTGACTATGTAATGAATGAAATGAAGAATGAAGGTATGATGGCACTCTGGCACTGACTCTTCGTTCAAAATTTTCCACAACAGACACCTATTCATTGTAACTGATTGCTTTTTTTCTCGGAAATTCTCATTTCAAATGCGCCTGTATTTTTTTTTTTTACTCTTTTAATTTTATTATTGTGTTTTGATTTGCCCATAACTTTCTTATAACTTGTCGTAGCTTGTTGAAATGAACATCACTGAGTTCAGAACAAAATAAGGTTTTGTTAAAATGTAGTCGTGGACCCCCCAATTTTTCGGAGTCTGACATATAGTAAAGGAGAAAAATGAAGCTCGAGGCGAGGCCCGGGCCCCCTCGCCCCTCCCCATAAATACGGCCCTGTGAATACAGAGCCAGCTAAGATAGAGGTTCGGTTTTGCAACCGACTACGCGCTACTCAAAGTCGCGCGTCTACGCTTACAATGTGAGACGCGGGCTTTATTCTCACTCATCCTAAGTGGCCCGCGAACGTCCAAAATTTGGTCACCCCTGATCTCCAATCCCCTTCAAAAATCCCTTCTCCCTCTCACTCATAATACCTAGATATTACATCTCACTTCGTACGGTACCTACTTCCTTACTTTTTCATTATTTTTTGAAAAATTTCTCCCGCTCTCCTCTCCCTCCCAATCTTTGCGTCTCAAAAATTCCCATTTCCCCCTCCCCCACTCATTTCCACTTCAAATTTTTACCGTACACAATGTGGGAGGGGGGGAGAGAGACCCTTGCCATATTGTACTTCATTGTTGTGAACAGACTCTCTCTCTTTATTTCCCTTTCTCCCTCCTTCCTTTCCTCCCTTCCCTCTTTAACTGCGTTTCTCTCTTCCCTTCCCTCTCTTTCTTTTTTACCTATCCTCCTCCTTTTTTCTCACCCTTTCTCCCTCTTTAACTGCGTTTTTCCCTCTTTCCTCCATTCTTCTCTCTTCCTTCCTTTCACTTTCCCCTTTCTCACCCTCTCTTCTTCTTCCTCCCTTCCTTTCCCTGCTTCGTCTCCCCCTTCCTTCCCTGTTTTCTTCTTTTTTTTTTCTTCTTCTTCTCCCTCCTTCTCTCACCTTTACTTGTCACATTCCAAATGATTTTTATCAATATTTTTCCCTCCCTAATAGCAAAGAAAAAGGGCGATGTGGGTATACACGACAAGGGTAGTGTAAGGCATGTGATGAACATTCATTTACGAGTGCCTATATGTACCTACCTACATATTTGTACATTCTTTCATTTCTCCATCCACCTTTATTTCCCTATCCCTAAAAATGATGTCATCTCTGTTTAGAATAGAATAGAATAGAATATACCTTGTTTATACTACCAGCATAGGGCTGAAAAGTCCCTTTACTCCAGCAGTAGGCTGCTACTATTATTGTGGTCAAATTCTCAAATTATATTGAGGATAAAATTCCATACCTCGGCTGGGATTGAACCAAATTTTTTTTTTTCGGAAAATTTTTTTTTAAATGTTTGTTTTTTTTTTTTTTTTTTTTTTTTTTTAACTCTTTTAATTTTATTCTTGTGAAAAAAAAGGCTGCCCAATAATGGTGGATACAAAGACCGAAAAAAAAAGATTTAGCACGTCCAGGATATAGAACAAAAATAGAAATGCAGAAATGCAACATAGAGTGAGAGAGAGAGAGAGAGACGGGGAGAAAGAGTAAAGATGGATTAATTTTTGAGCTAAATTTTTTTTCTATTCATGTCATGGCAGGACCTATTTAAGCTGAAAACAGGTACGGTATACCTTTATGTCAGGGATTTCCAACGTCCATGTGTATGCGGGCCACATGCTACATTGGCAGGTACTTCGCGGGCCACATACACAGATAAGCAGGCCCGTATCCAGGATGTTCTCGGCAGGACCTATTTAAGCTGAAAACAGGTACGGTATACCTTTATGTCAGGGATTTCCAACGTCCATGTGTATGCGGGCCACATGCTACCTTCGCAGGTATACTTCGCGGGCCACATACACAGGGGAACAGGCCAGTATCCAGGATGTTCTTGAAGGGACTGGGGGTGGATGCTCCATGTTCGGAGTAGTCCACCCCATAGTAAAAGACAAAAGCCCCATGAGGTCCATTCAAAAAGCTTCGCGGGGCACAAAAATTGTCTGGCGGGCCACATGTGGCCCGCGGGTCGCTAAGTTGGACACCACTGCCTTTATGTAGTATACCTATGTACCTGTAGGTAATACTCGTACGTACCTAGCTCGCAAAGGGTCTCCTAGTCAACTGAGTAGCTCGCGACATAAGGTTGGGAACCCCTGGAATAGACACTGGACTTTTAGATCTACGATATTCTACGAGAAAAAGAACGAGTATACGATATACCTACGTCTATACGAAAGGTATAGGGTAAGTGTACCATTTATTCGCCCACTTAAAAAATGTACCATTTATTGGCCCACCTGCCCACATTTATTTTTCTAATTTTTGTTTTTATGACTACAATTTTTGAATAGCACTGGTTCGATAGCAGTCTTTAAGCCCTTTCTTTAGATGAAATTGGATCTTGAAAAAGTTCGTCCAGTTCAGACTTATGTGGCGTATGGTACAAGTGGGCGAATAAATGGTACACTTACCCTACGTCTATACGAAACGTATACGTCTATATGAGAGTACCTACAAGCAGACCTAACAAATCGTACGACATTTGCATAATCAATATGCAAAAACTCTGAGAATATGTTACGAACTGACCTTTCTCCCCTTATCTCGTTTCTTCCCTCCTTTTTGGAAGGTAAAAGGGAATTTTCCCTCCCTCCATTCACCTTTTGGGACAAGAAACGGGGCTTTTTCTTCCCTTACTCACCTTTTCGGACGGTAAAAGCGACTTTTCCCTCCCTCCATTCATCTTTATGTACAGAAAAAAGGGAATTTTCCTCCTCTATTCACCTTGTGGGACAAGACACGGGGCTTCCCCCCCCCCCGTACGGTAAAATTCCGGTCACGTTTGCCTTTCGGTCATTTACACTTCGGAGGGAATTTCTTTTTATTTTCCTCTCCCTCCATATTTCACCTGATTTTCACTTGGAAGTTTTGTGAAGAGACATCGATCTGGAGCCTGTGTTCCTGGAGGAAATTCGAGCTTTGCATATCATCTCTGCATTTGCACACCTAGCACCTGAATGGGAAGTACTGTGTCTCGCCCATCTGATGAGAGGCATACTACGGGATAGGCACACTACGACACAGACCACATGAGTCTAATGTAGACGGAAAGAGAAGAAACGAGAAAGAAAAGGGGCAAAATGAAGTAGGATTTTTTTTTTACCGTTTTTCATATCATTTCCACTTTTTTTTCGTCTTCTTTTCTTTTTTGTGCTTTACCTGATTTCTTTCTGATATTCAGTAATCAATCAGAGAGAAAAAGCTCAGGAGAAAGAAGAAAAAGAAGAAGAAGAAAGAAAAGAGCAGAGAATTATGGAGGAGGAATTTTTAGAAGGAGAAAAAGAAGTTCAAAAAGAAGAAGAAAAAGAAGAAGAAGAAGAAAAAGAAGAAGAAGAAGAAGAAGAAGAAGAAGAAGAAGAAGAAGAAGAAGAAGAAGAAGAAGAAGAAGAAGAAGGAATTCTAGTAGGATGTTTATGAAAGGAGGAGGAGGAGGAGGAAGAAGAAGAAGAAACGGTAATAAGAAGTTAAGTATACATACAAGATTTTTCCCCTTCCTTTCCACGTCCCCAATCATCCCTGGCCCCCTCTTTCATTCTGCTCCCCTCCCCTCTCCGTCATCTCTCGCCCCCTATCCTACCCCCCTCCTTATACTTCGACCCTCATTCTTCCTCCCCCACTTCCTCCCCCATAATCCTTCCCTTTTTTCCTTCTTTGAAAGGATCTTAATATTAAATTGAAAAGAAAGTTCCCCCTCCCCGGTCCATAATATTTTGCTTTTTGTTTATTTACATTTCGGACATAAAAAACAGACTCTAATCTCTTTCCTGACCAATCTCCCTTTCACAGGGTCGGTCACAGGGGGTCCCGTTTGCCCCAGTCTCTCTCTCTCTCTCTCTCTCTCTCTCTCTCTCTCTCTCTCTCTCTCTCTCTCTCTCTCTCTCTCTCTCAAAAAAGTAGAAGGAACAGAATGATGGAGAAATTTCCTCTTTCAGGACAGGGTCCGAAAGAGGACCTCGGGAGTGAAGAGGGATAAGTACAGTTTGAAGTTTTGAAGGGTGCTCAAAAATGTATGAATAACATCAGAGTGGCGAAATGTTTGGAGCGAGTAATTAATGTGCATCTGCATAGTAATTAATGTGCAACTTTTAGTTTTTGAACGAATGAAGAGAAAGAGGAGGAGAAGAAGAAGAGGAAGAGGAGGAGTAGAAGAAAAAGAAGAAGAAGAACTCAGGTACTTTTAGGGATATATTCAGAAAAATTTTTAAAGAAGAAGAAGAAGAAGAAGAAGAAGAAGAGAGAATAAATGACGGAAAAAATTGGTTGTTTCGGGTCAGATTTTTGTTAGTAGTTTTTTTTTTTTTTAGAGGGAACTGTAACTGCTTATCGTCCCGGGATAGGAGAAAGCCAGCCGTTCCGAGAACGAACATTATCCCATCAGGAGAAAATCCACCCCGGGTGGCAAGCCACCTAGGTATAAAATAAATGAAAATGAATAATTAACGTTCTGCTACCCTGAAATTTGGGAAGAGATTCACCCCAATCCACGTTTACGCAAATTGCCTATTTTTCCGATCACGCTTTTTATTTATACCTTTTTATTTATATTTAGATCTTTTATTGCCCTTCTAAATTTACATCTATTAATTGTATCCAATTCTATGTACCTATTATTATTATTATTATTATTATTATACAATTGAATCAAACTTTATTTACAGATACAGATGGTAACAATATAAATACAAAATATAAATACAAAATAACAATCAACTCAATGGGCACGAGCCGTTCGCCCTTGGAAAAAAAAAAAAAAAAAAAAAATACTTTAGCTAAATTACTTTGTTTTTGTTTTGTTTGTTTGTTTTGTTTTTGTTTTTTGTTTTCTTTTCTCATTATTGTAAAAAAGACAAAAAATATAAGGGGCCCATTGTTAGAGCCCCGGGGCCCACTTTAGGCTGAGTTCGGCCCTGCTGACTTCCTTCTTTTCTACCTCCTTATGTCTTACTTTGGCTTTTTTCCTTACTTTCTTATACTTTTCTCTTATTTATCCCTTACTTTTCAATACGTACTTGACCTTTTCAAAAATGTACCTAGTAATATTCACAAATGATCACAATATTATTGAGGGGTTTGATTTAAAAATGACTTAGATATTTCTTATGGCCTATAAGTCGATTTTACTTCAAAACTTTCAATTGAAGTCTTTTATGTAAAAATTAAGGACCTAACTCCTGGGTCCTTTTTGTTTATTTTCTCTAGGTTCGGTACTAGGCCAGAGTCAATGGTCGGTTCTCCGTCGATGGTCGCCTACTAACAGCCGTTTGTGTGGACACCCTGTTTATTTTTTACTTTCTGTGTTACATATAACTTCTCGTTTTTCTTCCTTTTCACCTTTCCTCCCATAACTCATCCTCGACTTCCCGTGTTCACTCCTCGAAAGTTCTCATAAAAATGACAGCATAAGCAGTGAGCCAAGAAAAATGAGAGAGTAAGCTCTCTTCTGCTTTCTTCTTACTTTTTACTTTCTATTACGTTACATATTATTGGGGTCGAAAGGATTGGAACACATCACATGACTTTAGGCACTAGCGGCTACAATGTAGAATGTAGGTTGTTTGGTTTTACAAACCCCAGAATAAGTATCTGAGCGAAAAAGAAAGGATAAAAAGATGCCTAACCTGCTGTTAAAATATTGATGGAATAATCGCCGCAGGCTTCAGGCGCACTCCATTTTTCAAGGGTCTACGTTTAGCTTGCCCTTGGGGTAAAAAAAGTAGGTATAAAGAAAGTAAAAAGACGAAATAATTTTCAGTCCATGTTCTGTTCCCCCCAATCATGTAGGTAGGTATATGAAAGTCGTGCGATGTTCAAGCCACATTTTTCTACTTTTTTTCAAAATAAATAAAAAGAACACAAGCTCTACAACACAGAGTAAATTATGTCTCTCTCTCTCCCTTTCTCTCTCTCCCTCCCTTTCTCTTTCTCCCTCCCTCTCTCTCTTTCTCTCTCTCCCTCTCCCTCCCTCTCTCTCTCTTCCTCTTTGGCGCCTCTTCTCTCTTATTTTCTTTCATTTAATAAAATGGGTATTGAATTTAAAATGGGGATGCTTGTGGAATGAAAATGACAATATTCGTAGAAGGTAAAAGAGACACTAGATTTGATGAACCCTTGTATTTGATCTAGGAATTTTTTGAAGAGGTTTTTTTTTTTAAGAAATAAAATCCCATCCCCCTACTGTTGTCATGGGATTTTTCTCGAAAAATCTCGTCCTCAACACGCTCCCCTGTGCTAGATCCGAATGAATTCAAGAAAAATCATCTTCGTAAAATTGTGAAAATTTAAATTTTCCCGCGAATCCGCCATTACAGAAAAAATATCATAGAGGTAAAACACGAGTGGACTTAAAGGCTGGGGGGTTAAAAGTGAGTAGTGAGGTCAATTTTTTCTATCGAGACAAAAAAATGATAGTGGATTTTACGCGGAGCTGATTTTTTTTTTCCCCCCCCGAGGGAACCTTGCACGTTGTTCGAAATATTTTAGTCCTAATTTATAAATAACAAAAATATAAAACAAAAATAACAAGAAGAGAGAAAATAGAAAGAATACGCAACAAGAAGAAAAATTTTAATGACTTAACACAGAAGACTTACCACAGGAAGGCTAATTTAATTTTTTAACCCAGAAGATAATCGTTCCTGAAAAGTACCATTGGTACTTATATAGGAAACAAAGAAACACGATGTTCAGGTTACAATAAATAAACCATTATTATTATATTGTTATTATTATAATGGTTCACTAAAGTTAAGAAACGTTACGCGTGGTTGGTATTCGGAAGGTCCCTCTCCAGGCTGGGTGAGGTTAATGTGAGTAGGCAGAGGTAGCTTGTCACCGAATGGACGGTAAAACCCCCGTCACCAAAGAGCAGTTATACAGTAACGTTAAAACCAATAGAAGAAAAGAAAAAAAAATATATTATATACAGGGTGGTCCGTGATTTGCGAACCACGCTTATATCTCAGAAACGGCTGGGAATTAAGGATTGAAATAAACGGCATCATGTAGATGAAATTTTGATGATTAAAATGGCATTATTTAAATTTGCAATTTTTTTTGCAAAACGGCCCATTTTTTGCCAAATATAGGTCACTCAAATTTGCAATTTCTTTTGCAAAACGGCCCATTTTTTTGCCAAATATAGGTCACTTTTATGGGAACCCCCATTTTTTATTTAATTTTTGGAATCAGCATAAAATTTTAATTGAAAAAATCTATTCACTCGAAAAAATTTGCTCTACAAAAATTCTGTACACTGTGAGAATGCCGTTTATTTCATTCCTTAATTCCCAGCCGTTTCTGAGATATAAGCGTGGTTCGCAAATCACGGACCACCCTGTAAATTTCATATTAGTTACCTGGTTACCTCCTACTTATCAGTTTATTTGATTCCTCTAGCAAAATGGAATGTAGGTACATTTAAATAAAATAATATTACATGACAAAGAAAATAAACAATCAAAATACACACCTACCTATGTATAAAATTACAAACATACAAATCAAATAATTTAAAAATAAATTAAAGCGAAATGAAAAAAATAATAATAATGACACAACATAAAAAAAGGTTATTTCTACATAAATACCTATTATATACCTAGAATAAATTATGACTTTTTTCCCGATTTAAAATCCTCTTTATTATAGTTTAGGGATTTTTCTTTCTATCTTTTTTTATCACAATAATATTACGATAATTTTACAGAAAAAAATTCGGAGTTTTAATGGTAGAATAAAGAAAATTTATTTGGTCATAGCTCAACAGAGTCGTATTTTTACTTTCCTTATACTATAGGAAGGAAAGTAATGTAATTTATCACAATTACGGGGTATTTTTTTACAGGAAAATCTAGGAAAATTTTACAGGATTATCAGTTGGGAGTCTCTTTCCAGTCTTCTTCTGGCTTTGAGTGCTACCGACCCCATCAAATCTGATGGTGGGGGTAGCCCAGTAGTGGACTCGGAGTTTTGATGGTAGAATATCTGATGATTGGCAAACTGGTAGCAGTAGATCACTTGATAGTCGTATCTGAAATCGATATCAAATTGGGGTTGAATGGTAGAGATTTTTTTTTTTTTTCAAGAGGATATCAAATCAGGTGTGTTAACACTCTCCATATCCAACAATAGGAGCAGCGCCGTATCTTGGAACCCGCAAACATACAGGGCTACCTCGACGAAGGTCTCTTTAGGAGCGGGGCGAAATTTGGGGGCCCCGGGGTTGAGCGAGAGACAGGAGGCCCACTTGTTCAGGTCGGCGGTACTCTGGCTCAGTTGGGCGCGTAGGGGGGTCATGGGTTCGAAATTGTCTTCCAGACCGGAGTCCAGCGTTTCCTGAGTGTCCTCTCTGGTGACTTTATCTGCAAAATAAAGGCTGGGGTTTACCAACTCAGGATTGAGATCACAAGAGCTTGTACTTAATTAACGATCTCAGATTGAACCGGGCATTAAGTATAGCGAAGAAAATAGAATCCATTGAGGCAACTTTGACAACGGAGGTCTATCGTCCCAAAAAATACCGAAATCGAAGAGAGAAGGAAGACAGGATGGGAGAAAACCAGCCGTTCCTAGAACGAACCTATTTAGGATAAAATCCGCCTCAGGCGCGATCCGAACCCGCGAACTACAGCTTACAAGCCAGACGCGCTACCAACCAAGCTAACTAGGCTGGCCATTATCTGTAAATTAAATTAAAAAAATACCAGGCTAGGATTGGAGAGTAGCGTGTCGCGGCGCGGGTGCAATTTCCGCTCGGAGCGTACTTTATCCAACAGATTTTTTTCAATATTAACAAGCTGGGTCCGACAAAATTTGCACCACCATTTTCCTGATAAGTCCTTCTATGGGAACAGACAGACAGACTGACAGAAACACAGACGACACCGAAGCGAATACAATAGTCCGTTCCTTATACCTTTTTATTACTATTGTAATAAGAAAGGAAGGAAGGACTATTATCGAAAAAGGTTCAAATATAACAATTTTTTAAGGTGAGAATCACAGAAAAAATAGGCCACCGGCAAAAGCTCGAGGTAGAATGAATTGGATCTGGCACAGGGGAGCGTGTTGAGGACGAGATTTTTGTGGGAATTTTGCTATAAATCCCACCATTAAAAAAAATACCCTGAGGACGAGTGAAATTACATGGGATTTTTATTGTCGTCCTCTAACAAACATAAATAGGTACATACCTAGTGCGTATCACCAAACTTTAACCGAAGATGTAGGTAAATAGGTATGTAATCTAAGTTTCGAAAATCCAAGAGAGAAGAAAGACAGGATAGGAGAAAGCCAGCCGTTCCGAGAACGAACATTATCCCATCGGGATAAAATCCGCCCCGGGTGGGAATCGAACCCGCGGCCAAGCGCTTACAAGGCAGACGCACTACCAACTAAGCTATCTAGGCTGGCAAAATCCACTTTTACTTTTCCTCGATGGATTGAAATAAGGAAAGTAAAAAAAGTTGGCTTCATCACCCAGTCTGAGTGGGAAATATCAATAACAAGCGATTGCCCAGACGGTTAACCATCCGAATCCTACCTAACACAACGTTGCACTTCAGTGATCCATTGGAAATTGATGCATTCAACATGGTTAGCTTTCCCCGTGAGATATGATGTAGGTGTCACGCCTATCTCACGGGGAAGGCTGACCATGTCTCACGGTGTTCAAAGGCAGATACTTACCAGGTACAATATCAAATCAGGTGTGTTAACACTCTCCATATCCAACAGTAAAATCCGCCCCGGGCGGGAATCGAACCCGCGGCCTAGCGCTTACAAGGCAGACGCGCTACCAACTAAGCTAACTAGGCTGGCTGAATCGAATGTTTACTTTTAAGTTAAAATACTTAAGATACATTGTAACAGCTGTTTGTTGTTGGTGTGTCACACAAGTCCGAAAATTCAGAGTAAACTGGGCCTGGGCCTCGTTCCATATTATTTTATGCTTTGTTTTGCAATAAAAATTTCAGAAATAAATAAACAATTTTTCGACCTTGTCCGTCCAAATTATATTTTTACTCTACGAAAATTGTATTCTGAGTTGTGGTGGTTCTAAGTTGGGGCCAAAGCCAGCGACAGTAGCAATACATCAGTTCACCATGGAACACTGAAGTTAAGCAACGTTGTGCGTGGTTATAATCTGGATGGGTGAGTGAGTGATCATCTGCTGACTTTTCCCGGCCTAACTCGGATTGGATGAGGTAGGCCGGGTAGCTTGTCACCGAATGGAAGATAAAAGCCACCTTCACTAAACAAGTAAACACCTTAGTATAGTAACACTCGTACAGTCATGTTAAACGTCAAATGAACAAAAAATTATACATACCTACCTACCCATTTTCTGTTTTGTCCTAAGCGATGATATTTTACTTAAAATGATACTTCTTAGGATAATAATATTAAACTATTGTGCTATTCACTGTAACAATAATAATCATGGGGAAATGAATACGCCTAAAATACCAGCATTATACATGCAACATTATATCCTCTCCTATTAACTCTTAACTTATGTAGGTAGGTATATGTTATTAAATCCGCCCCGGGCGGGAATCGAACCCGCGGCCTAGCGCTTACAAGGCAGACGCACTACCAACTAAGCTAACTAGGCTGGCTAATGGTAGAGATTGTCCTAGGCAAAAATATTTCCTTTTTTCTTCTTCTTTTTATTTATTAAGAGGTTTGATGGCCCACCTCTGTGGCTGAGTGGTCAAGAGCACTGACTCTCAACCCGGAGGTGCTGGGTTCGAATCCCGCCGGAATCAAACACGCGATCTAGCGCTTACAAGGCAGACTGCGCTACTCTCCAAGCTAACTAAGGCCTGGTCAGGTCAGATGAGTGGCTGGCCTAAGCTGGCTATCCAAGGTTCTATGTTACTTACTTGACTATAATTTCGCTCAAATGTTTCACCGCTCGCAATCGATTGAACAGAGAACTGACGAGACACAGCTGGGCCGACGTCCATATCCCGCTCTTGTCTATCATTCCCCATTGGGGATGAAGATGCAGCATACTGTACTCTGAACTATCCTCGGACGAGAGCGGATCTAGCGTGGAAGAGAGCAAAGAGTCTAGCTTGTTCAAATAGTTGATGCTCATTTCCCACTGAAACAAGATAAGGATGGTAAAATGTTAGGAGTAGACACTTACTTGTATTCGAGCTTCGGTTAGTCCTATTTTGAGTGCCAGCTCCTCTCTGTGAACAAAAAACAAAGGAGACAACTGAAAAAGCTGATCGACCAAGTACGAAAAAGATTTCAAGAAATACAAGGGTTTCGAACTAGGGATTATTCTAGGGAATCTTGGGGATACACCTAGATCTTCTAGCGGATATTTCAGGAAGGGTGTTTTGAGTTTTCTGAACTGTCAGAAAGGGGAAATTGTCGAGTTAATATAAAATAAAACTCACAAGATAATGATGAATCCGCCCCGGGCGGGAATCGAACCCGCGGCCTAGCGCTTACAAGGCAGACGCACTACCAACTAAGCTAACTAGGCTGGCTTACATATTTTATTTGCTGGAAAAAACTAAAGAAGAAAGAACATACATAATTTATAAATGAATAAAGTGGTCTTACCTGATGTTCAAATTTTCAAATGCTATAAGTCACAACGGATTTGTAAATTTTTTCAAAAAATAATATTTAGGTATTTGGGCAGATTTGGAAAAAAAAATATATAAAAATTCTACACACTTTAAATATACCTAACTATGTACCTAGGTGACAAAAATAGCATGAAAGAAAGTAAAAATAATAATCACAATTTGAAAATCACGATAAAAAACTACCGAAAATTAGACGGGAACTTGAATTGTCGAGTAAAAGCGATAGGTACCTAGTGTAGTGAGTTGGTCCTAATAGTCTGACCTACATTTAAAAAGAATATTATCAACAGAGGTAAAAGGTCAAATGCCACTCGAATCATCAATTTGTATTATTTATTAACAAAAGCAAAGAAAAACGCATGATTCGATCAAAATATACAACAATAAATACCAAACGATGTACATAGATATATTGCAGTAATTCGGGGGAAAAATGGAGAAATTCGTCAGAGCAAAGAAGAAAAATTCACAGTCTGAGCTCAAAAGTTTGACTGAGGCACTGAGCGTACTGGTAGGTTTTGACAAGAGGGCAGGAAAGTTTATTCCGGAGCAGAGTCTCGAACTTGTGATTAACAGATACAAAACAGAATGAAATATAAAAACTGGATAGTGGAACTTGGATGTGAAAATAATACGATGCAGAAAATGTTTCTACATAACCTTACCAGCAGCTCTATAGTTCATACCTTAGCAGCCATGGTGAATTCCAGTTTCCAGTATAACGTAGCACATACATCATGTAACATGAATATGGTTTCTAACTCTTTATAGGTACCTATTAAAATACGCCAGCCTTGTTCGCTTGAAGGGTCTGCCATGTAAGCGCTAGGTCGCGGGTTCGATACCCGCCCGCCAGCAAAGAAAAACGCATGATTCGATCAAAATATACAACAATAAATACCAAACGATGTACATAGATATATTGCAGTAATTCGGGGGAAATATGGAGAAATTCGTCAGAGCAAAGAAGAAAAATTCACAGTCTGAGCTCAAAAGTTTGACTGAGGTACTGAGCGTACTGGTAGGTTTTGACAAGAGGGCAGGAAAGTCTCGAACTTGTGATTAACAGGTACAAAACAGAATGATATCTAAGAACTGGATAGTGGAACTTGGATGTGAAAATAATACGATGCAGAAAATGTTTCTACATAACCTTACCCGCAGCTCTATAGTTCATACCTTAGCAGCCATGGTGAATTCCAGTTTCCAGTATAACGTAGCACATACATCATATAACATGAACATGGTTTCTAACTCTTTATAGGTACCTATTAAAATACGCCAGCCTTGTTCGCTTGGAGGGTCTGCCATGTAAGCGCTAGGTCGCGGGTTCGATACCCGCCCTCTCTCGGAATCACTGAGTCTCGGATTTTATCTTGAACAGATAACGCTCGTTCTCGGAACGGCTGGTTTTCTCCTACCCTAATTTCCTTCTCTCTTCGCTTTCGGCGGGACGATAAGATACAGCTCCTTTTTTAAAAAAAAAATATCTGATCCCCGCCCGCCCTCTCGGAATCACTGAGTCTCGGATTTTATCTTGAACAGATAACGCTCGTTCTCGGAACGGCTGGTTTTCTCCTACCCTGTTTTCCCTCTCTCTCGCTTTCGGCGGGACGATAAGATACAGCTCCTTTTAAAAAAAAATATTTGATCAAGAAGGAGCTGTACGTAACTGTTAAGGTCTTATCGTCCCGAAATTGAAGAGAGGAGAACATTAAGTCAGCCATTCCGAGAACGAACCTTATTTGTTCAGAATGAAATCCGCCTCGGGCGGGAATCGAACCCGCGACTTAGAGCTTAAAAGGCAGACGCGCTATCCTCCAAGATAACTAGGCTTGCTAATCTTTCATCTTCAGTCTTGATGGTCGGTACCTACGTACCTGTAATGAAAGAGTACAAAGAGAAAGAACTTTTCCGAAACTTGGAACACACATTATTCGTACGAGTAGGTACTTGGGCATATTTCTCTATTTATTTACTGTTGTGTTACCTGTAAGTACTAATACCTAACTGGTATTACACTTGGGTATTCAAATTCAAAAAGTTTTATCGGTCATTGACTGATGCATTAGGTACTATAAACTCTTATCTTTCAATCAGAAACACATCTGTAGAATTTAAACTACCTACATAAAAAATAATGATAATAATATAAATATTTTTTTGTTCAAAAAAAAAAAAAAAAAAAAAAAAAAAAATGAAAGGGAAGGGAAGTGGCGAACAAGAGGTTGGTAAGGTCGATATTTATTCTTTAATCGAAGTTTTGGCTGGATTTAGGTATCTACTACGGTACAGTTAAGGCTACATACATGACTCCTTATAATAAATTTTAATCATAAGCCACAGATTAATATCAATGCATTTGCATTTTCCTTAACACTGGTTACAGGTTAGGTAGGTAGCAATTCATTACGGTTTAAACCGTCGGAAATAATCGGTACGTACCTCCCTAACACGGAGGTTTTAGGTGCATACTGTACGCAACAAGGTGGAATAGGATATTATAAACTGAAGTCCATTAAACTTACAATTGGCCCCTGGAATGTATCCAACTGCAACAGTAGATGCTTAATCCAAGAGTTAAACTTGAACCGAGTTCAAACTCTGATGATTGTAGTCCCGGCCATGAGTGTTTCATAAATGGAGGTGGGGACCCTATGAACACGAGGTACCTAGGTAGTAGGCATTACTTCTCCCGTGACCCAGTTTCCTATTCCTGATAAAGTTCTCTTTCTCCTGTTATCAGTCAACGCTCAACTTCATACCAAGGTTTAAAACTTGCACACCAATGACTTTTGCTTGGTCAAAACACAAAGACCTTCATCACGTTATGTCACGAATAATCAAATCAGTAAGTTTACTTTCAATTTTTATTTATTTTATTATCGAAATTTTTCCAACAATAGTACCTACAATGGTAGTAGGCATTACTTCTCCCGTGACCCAGTTTCCTATTCCTGATAAAGTTCTCTTTCTCCTGTTATCAGTCAACGCTCAACTTCATCCAGGGTTCAAAACTTGCACACCAATGACTTTTGCTTGGTCAAAACACAAAGACCTTCATCACATCATGTCACGAATAATCAAATCAGTAAGTTTACTTTCAATTTTTATTTATTTTATTATCGAAATTTTTCCAACAATAGTATACCTACGCAGAACAATAGGTTACCCGCAAAATTATTTCTAGTTTCTTCTGTGGAGCTAAACATAAGAATTTCCATAATGAAGATCATAGACTGAAATTTTCATGAAATTCGCCTGCGGCACTGTTCGACTTTTCCCCCTAGCATGAATTGGGATTAAAAAAAAGTATTCCCAGCGGCGCAAATGAGAAAAATGATTGAAAGAAATAAATACAGTCCCAAAATCGAAGAGAGAAGGAAGACAGGATAGGAGAAAGCCAGCCGTTCCGAACGAACATTAAAATCCGCCTCGGGCGGGAATCGAACCCGCGGCCTAGCCCTTACAAGGTAGACGCATTATCAAACAAGCTAACTAGGCTGGCAAAGGGGGTCTTCATCCTGAAATAATTTCGCCTGCGGCGCGGTGGAGGTAATTTATAGTGCAAATGAGGGTCTAAGTAAATAATCACGTGACTGACTGGGTCACATTATTACCCTTGTATTTTTTTGAACTGCGGGCCACGTGAAGTTTAGAACACTCAAATGTGGCCCGCGGCAAAAAAAAAGTCGAGTAAGGCTGTTCAGTGTAATAATCTACATATTTTATTGATTTTTTTTTTTTTTTTTTTTTTTTTTTTTTTTTGGGGAAAGGGACCAAA
>NW_007377558.1:217749-276027 GCF_000475195.1 Diaphorina citri | reverse complement strand
TGGTCTTAGAAAAATTTTCAAAAAAAAAAAAGTTCGATTTTTGGACACTTTTTAATGATCCCTCATTACACGGGGGTGACGGGGAGTATTTTAAGATAGGAAATTTTCGACCAAAAATCGGCCGCCGTAGGCGGCTCAGGCTCGGGACTTAGAAAAATTTTATTATTATTTTTTTTTTCAAATACGTATTCCGCAAATGTAATAGAAAGTCGTGTGATGTTCACACCAGATTTTTTAAATAGGGTTGGTAGGTATAACTATAGGTGTACCTATACTAATTTCATTATTATACAAGTCAGAGAGCTTATCAGATATCAAATACCTTCTCGTATGAAAGCTACCTATATGTACTAGGTAAATGGCTAGTGGGTAAATATTTACAGTATTAGAGGTTACATGGAAAATGCACTAGACAAAGAAAATGTGAACCTAGCACTGGAGTTCATTAACCTCTTACTTATTTACATGATGTAGGTAAGTAGATACCTACCTGATTACCTACTGAGAATATTTTTCAAGTTGTTAGACTTGTTAGTGTCAGCTTCACAGTTATGTAGGTACCTAGCTAGGTAGGTAGGTATATCATTGTAATAATATGTAGGTAAATAATAGGTACATAGGTACCTACTTTTATCATTAGCAATTTGAAAGCATTTCATTACAAAATATAGGAGTTGTAGATATACATAGGTTCTTGGTATTATTAACAATGGTGCTTATTTTTCATACCTAACTGATGCTTGAATAGGACTAATAAAATGTCAATTACCGTAGTAGTAGGCTACAATTATTATTGTAGTTTAAAGATTGAGGACAAAAATTCCATACCTTAGCTGGGATTGAACCCGCGCACTTCTGTTTACCAGGTGAGTCTTGACCACCACACCACACTACAATAGGTAGGGTGGACAACAATGTCAACGGCTAAGGCAACACCAAAGCGGAACTTTCCAGCTACACAAATGCTATCTGCCTTTTTTTTAAATAGTTTTTTTTTTAGATATCATTTTTTTTTTCTTTTTTTTTTTTTTTTTTTGTAATCAATCGAATCTCTGGATCCAATGGATTCATTAGAATGATATTAGATTTAAAAAAAAAAAAAAACATTTAGTACCTACCTAGTGTAGTGGACTTCGGATCTATTGATTGGGGGTTCGGACTAATCATGTTTTTCATGAAATTTAGAGTAGTGTCTGACACTCGTATTTATGAACAAGAATGATCGTTCTTAGATCAGTCTCAAGTCAAAATTGACCAATCAAATGCCTTGAGACTATGCTTAGCACGAACTTAAGAGCCAGCATTTTGTTCATAAATATGGGTCTAAGTTCTAGATATTATTGGTGGACATTTGTGATAAGTCAAAATTGACCAATCAAATGCCTTGAGACTATGCTTAGCACGAACTTAAGAGCCAGCATTTTGTTCATAAATATGGGTCTTAGACTTCTAGATATTATTGGTGGACATTTGTGATGATGATGATTCCTGATAATCAACGCTCATTTGGATGATGATCATCTTTATGCTTTCACACCAACGATAACAACAAATATATTAATAATAATTATGTCTACTTGGTATGGTGATTGGTTTTATTCCCCGCTAATTCCACACTATCAAGTTTATTTTTTGCTTCTCATCAATTTAACTTTTATTTCATATATTAATTAAATTATCCAACATTCAGGCAAATATTTCGCAATGTTTTATAAGTAGCTAAATGGTCATTTAAAACATAGACCAGAACAGCGTTTCTCAACCAGAAGATTCGCGAGAGACCCTGGGGGTACGCGAGGCGGGTTTGTGTCATTTTCATTTGTGTGTTTAGAACTCAGTAGTAATGGAAAACATCAACCTAAGTATGCCTTTCCGGTACTCATTGTGATGGTGGCGGGAATCGTGAGATTGAACCCGGGTACCCAAGGGGTACGCGACCGAAAAAAAAAGTTGAGAACCGCTGGACTAGAATGACTAACTTGTCTGTAGATTATAGTTAGAGGTGATTCAGATTCAGAGGCAATGGTCAACATGGTAGACAACCACTTGCTGACAGATCACTCAAGTTAAGAAACGTTGCGTGGTTGATATCTGGATGAGTGACTGTCCTGGTTATTCCGGGGTGCACTCCGCTCATGAGAAAGGAAAATAATTGAAAGTTAGTTTGAATTCCGGTGAAATCATTTGACATTTCCGATGAAATCATTATTATGTACCTACCTACTAGTGAAATCCAACATAAATATTTAATTAGCCAGGTATGTCTTTACGTAGTCATTACCAAATTGGTACCTTATTATTAGATCATAATAATTTAATTTTACATAGGACAAATCAATGACTTCGAATGACGATTGAGTCAATAAAAAATAAATAAATTGTTTCCCCCCCCCCTTTAGGCGTTTTAACACTAACGTGTCGTTCGCGCCGATCCCTCCCGGGTTAGATCTTTGTATAAAAGTCTATGGTTTTTAGCTAAGACAAGGTTGAGTCAATGTTAATTAAATTGTTTAGTTCAATAAAAAAAAAAAAAAGGGAAGTGGCGAACAAGAGGTTGGTAAGGTCGATATTTATTCTTTAATCGATGTTTTGGCTGGATTTAGGTACCTACTACGCTACAGTAAGGCTACACACATGACTCCATATAATAATTTTAATCATAAGCCATAGTATATCAGACGAAAAATTACTTAGTATATTCAAATCAAAGAGATGTGTAAGGCAATAAGGAAAATTCTGCAAAGCTAGGAATGGTACACTAAAGTTCAGACACAAAGAAACAAGAGTCAGTTTTATTATTCAAGATTCCCAGACAGCATCTTGTATTGAGTTTTAATATTTTCTATTTACAAATATCATACCTATGTATGATTTATTTCATAAAAAACCTTCCATACAAAGGTGATTTTAAAATACCAGCTGCATTTGATAAGATTAATATTTTTTAACCATGGGTTTCTGTTTCTTCCCATTTTGTTCAGACACAAAGAAACAAGAGTCAGTTTTATTATTCAAGATTCCCAGACAGCATCTTGTATTGAGTTTTAATATTTTCTATTTACATATATCATACCTATGTATGATTTATTTCATAAAAACCTTCCATACAAAGGTTAAGGGGGCGGTGATATTAAAATACCAGCTGCATTTGATAAGATTAATATTTTTTAACCATGGGTTTCTGTTTCTCTTCCCATTTTCCCTATTGTATCAAGTAGAAACAATTGAGCACTTGAACTTTTGGGTGTTTATTTAAAGAACCCTGAGTTGTTATTTCGAAGTTTTAGCGCTTAGGACTAGGAACATACTCGTGTGTTTCATCTTCACTTCATTTATTCTTTCTCTTTCAAGTAGAAACAATTGAGCACTTGAACTTTTGGGTGTTTATTTAAAGAACCCTGAGTTGTTATTTCGAAGTTTTAGCGCTTAGGAGTAGGAACATACTCGTGTGTTTCATCTTCACTTCATTTATTCTTTCTTTTCTTGACTCTCTTCACTTCCTTGGTTCGTATCATGCCCAGATTATGCTGTGGTATTTCCATATTGCCTAATACTTTGGTTACTATCCCTGTAGCCACCAGCTTGTTGTTCTCCCGTATGGTAAACGTTTGGTCTTCACTTCCTTGGTTCGTATCATGCCCAGATTATGCTGTGGTATTTCCATATTGCCTAATACTTTGGTTACTATCCCTGTAGCCACGAGCTTGTTGTTCTCCCGTATGGTAAACGTTTGACCTTTGGATAGATACATTTTATACAAGAGAGTCATAGTGACTGTGCCATGTTCACCAGGCATTAACATGCCATCATCCTCACCGGGGAGATCCAACCGAACCTGAAATAAAAAGTAAACAAATAACTTCTACCTTGTAAGTGCTAGGTCGAGGGTTTGATTCCAGCCCGCGGCGAACTTTATCCTAAACAGATAAGATTCGTTCTCGGAACGGCTGACTTTCTCCTATCCTGTCCTCTTTGATTTCGGGACGATAAGACCACGGTTGTTACTGTACAGTTCCATCTATCAATAATAATAATAACAAATAATAACAAAACAATAATAATAAAGCACAATTATTACTATTACTATCTTGGACAAAAAAAGTTCTAATATCTAACCTGTACATTCCAGGTACGGCTGAACATTTGCTGAATGTATTTGCTAGTGATTGGTTTGTATCTCCCTCCCTCAGCTTTTGATAGTAAATATATCTCTGCCTCGTATCTGTTGTGCATCTGAAGAGTGTCTGCCTTGGCTAACAGCATACCACGCTCTATCTGTTTCAACTTGACGTTTCGTAACAATACTCCCACATTATCACCTGCCCGCGCCTCTGACACTTTCTTCTGAAACACCTGACAATAACACAACACATAATATATTCACATGGGTACAGAATTTGTTAAGTTTTATAAAATGATGCTACTTAACAGAAACTTTGTACATTGCAGTTCGAATTTCCTAGAATCCTAGGTATTCAATTCAAGTTTATTCGTGTACAATGTACATTTGTACAATTCAGGATGGTTTAACACAGGTCAGTAAATATGTATTACAACTAGATACATAATAATAATGTAAGAAAATATCTACATACTTACGTATTTGTAAATTGAAATATTTTCCAAAACAAAAGAAACAGAATTTTCTTTGACCTATAGGAACTCGAAAATGAACGAAGAAAATAAAAAAAAAGAATCTATTACCTACAAAGTACAAATAGATTCTTATTACCTGAATTTCACTGATGGTACATGTGAATTTTGAGTTAAATCCTAACAGCTCAGCCTCATCATTTCGCTTGATCGTACCTGACGATAGAAGAAAAGGAAAGTAAGTTCGGGACAATAGGACCTTGGCAATTACAGTTCCCTCTATCAAACCTCTTGAAAGAAGAAACTGAAGAAAAAAAGGGTAGCAAAACTTTCCCGGATGATAAAACCACCTGATGACCGGAGGTAAGGTTGTGGTCTCACAATTAGAAAATTTTCTTCATGTATTGAACATTACAGTTTTGGTGGTAAAAACAGACCGAAAAAGTAAAGGAAAGAATCGACAAGGAACTTGGAACTAAAATCTAACTAAAGGACTTTTCCTCCTTTGTACTCTGTATAACTAGTGGCTCAGTAAACTGTAGAACTCACTCGGTAAAAGGTCCCTCTGGATACCTCCACATTTCCGATCAGATACACAATCAGATGAGAAAATTTTCTTCATGTATTGAACATTACAGTTTTGGCGGTAAAAACAGACCGAAAAAGTAAAGGAAAGAATCGACAAGGAACTTGGATTCAATATTACCTTGCTTGATGGTTCCAATACACACACTTCCTCTACCAGGCACACCTATAGCATTGTCTATGGGCAGTATGAAGGGTGAGGTGATATCTCGTACTGGGTTGGGAATATGTTTATCCAGAGCATCTAGGAGACGGTGTATGGAGGGTTCTCCTAACTCACTGCTATCGCCCTGTAGTGCTAGGAGTGCTGACCCGAACACAAATGGTGTATTGTCACCATCATACCCGTAAGCTGTCAGAACATCACGTACCTAAGGAATTCAATAGAAATACCTAGTTTAGATTATTTTGTACACAGGTAGAGAACCTCACCCATGTCAACAAACTAGTGTTGAAGGGCACATGCTTCTATGCTAGCACTGATGCATGAAACATATCTAAAAGTGGAGATGTACCAGTTGTAGTTTTTATAAACTTACAAACTAAACTAACCATCATGTCCCCTTTATATAATAATAAATATCTCACCATAATGAACACTAGACTAAGTAAGTAGTTGTTATAGAACATATTCAGTTCTGTGCTAGCACTGATGCATGAAACATATCTAAAAGTGGAGATGTACCAGTTGTAGTTTTTATAAACTTACAAACTAAACTAACCATTATGTCCCCTTTATATAATAATAAATATCTCACCCAATGAACACTAGACTAAGTAAGTAGTTGTTATAGAACATATTCAGTTCATACTCATACCTCTAGTTCAACAAGTTCCATAATCTCTCTATCCACCAGATCTGCCTTGTTAACATACACTACAACATTATCAATACCAATTTGCTTTGACAGGAGGAGATGTTCCCGAGTCTGTGGCATTTGACCTTCACTTGCAGCCACAACCACTATAGCACCATCCATTTGTGAGGCACCTGCAAACACACACATGTGCTAAATGAATTTATAGTCCAATCTCCAATGACTCCTATGAGAAAACGTCTTTTGAGTTTTTAACATTTCAGCCAAATTTAATTATAATTAAAAAAATAGAAAGCTATTCAATAAAATTATTCTTTTGTGTTAATATCTCACTACTTTAGATCTCATTTGAACATTTCAACATTGTGTTCTATTTACTCACCTGAGATCATATTCTTAATATAATCAGCATGTCCTGGACAATCTGTGTGAGCATAATGTCTTGTATTTGTTGAATATTCTACATGAGCAATATTAATTGTAATTCCACGGGCTTTCTCCTCTGGGGCACGGTCAATCTGATCAAATGTGATAAACTTGGACTTTCCTATTTTGGCAGCAACTTTAGTAATGGCTGCAGTAAGAGTTGTCTTGCCATGATCTACATGACCAATGGTACCAACATTACAATGGACTAGGGATGACTTGCTAGATGCATCATCAGAGTAGCAATTGTACTTCAACAATTTGAAATAACTGTTTAGTTTAAAGTTTTTACATCTCAAGAGGGTATTGAAATGTTGAAATGAATATTTGATCAACATGGTGGTGTTGATTGACTAGAATCTTGTGTGTTCTGAAATGAGACAAATAATTTGATACTTTTCAATTTAATAAAATAATTATTAAAATTAATTGTTCATGGTAGAATGAAAAAAGTTTGAACTTCATGGGTCTTATATTATCCCCATCTAGTATATATTGTGCTATTGTGCTCATCAGAAGACAAAAAAAAAATAATAATAATTTTAATAGGGGGAACTGTAATTGCTAAGGTCTTATTGTCCCAAAAGTGAAGAGAGAAGGAAGACAGGATAGGAGATTGACTAGAATCTTGTGTGTTCTGAAATGAGACAAATAATTTGATACTTTTCAATTTAATAAAATAATTATTAAAATTAATTGTTCATAGTAGAATGAAAAGAGTTTGGACTTCATGGGTCTTATATTATGCCCATCTAGTACATACTGTGCTCATCAAAAGAAAAAAAAAATTAAGAGAGGGAACTGTAATTGCTAAGGTCTTATTGTCCCAAAAGTGAAGAGAGAAGGAAGACAGGATAGGAGAAAGTCAGTCGTTCTGAGAACAAACCTTGTGTTTAGGATAAAATCCACCCTGGGCAGGAATCAAACCCTCAACCAAGCACCTAAAAGGCAGATACACAACCCTCAAAACTAACTAGGTTGTATATCCAAGTTTATTGAGGGTCAAGTAGGTAACTTTGAACTTTCAATTCTTATTTCTTACCCAGAGTTGAGAGCATCTAATGTGAACTTGTGTTGGATGGAAGACAGTGGCAAAGGACTTGCTGTCAGGATCTAGGCCACATTACACATTGGGTTTTCTTTTCCGAGTAATTGAAACGGGTAATCAGATTGGTTTTTTCGATGGAAAATAAGTGAACACTCAAACCCTCAACCAAGCACCTAAAAGGCAGATACACAACCCTCAAAGCTAACTAGGTTGTATATCCAAGTTTATTGAGGGTCAAGTACGTAACTTTGAACTTTCAATTCTTATTTCTTACCTAGAGTTGAGAGCATCTAATGTGAACTTGTGTTGGATGGAAGACAGTGGCGAAGGACTTGCTGTCACGATCTAGGCCACATTACAAATTGGGTTTTCTTTTCCGAGTAATTAAAACAGGTAATCAGATTGGTTTTTTCGATGGAAAATAAGTGAACATCATTAAAATCACCAAAAGTCTCTCTTCTGTATTTTCTACCAATCCTTACCTTAAATTTTGAAAATTTGCGCCATTGATATCGGCTATCAATGTTTTGAGTCGACTCGCAAAGCGGTCCAATGCGCATGCGCCAATACACTGCGGACGGCGAGTTTTCAAAACCCAACTCACTTGTGAATGGAGCGGGGATTTTTTCTATTTCCCACGGGAAAATGAAGGGAAATTTTGTTTTTTCCCCCCGTCCGGCCTAGTATACTCTATAGACCTACTGGAGGCCATTTTTAAATTTTCCGAGTCTGGCCTATGGTAAAGGAGAAACATGAACCTTGAAGGCGGGGGTCCCGGCCCCCCTCCGCATCTCTAAATACGGCCATGACTCCCTCGGCCCACCTCTAAATACGTTCCAGGTCCCCTTACCCCCGGAATACGCCCCTCGGCCACCCTAGATACGGTCCTGACCACATACGTTCCAGGTCCCCTTACCCCCGGAATACGCCCCTCGGCCACCCTAGATACGGCCCTGACCACACGAGAACAAAATGGACAGCCGAACCGGATGCGATATTTTCAGCAAAATTTTCGAGAACACATTAAGCGGGATACTTTATGTACCGACACCTTTTTTCCCCTCCCTCTCTCTTCCCCTACTTTTTTCCCTCTCCTCCAATACCTTCCTCTCCTCCCCTAACCTTCCTCTTTCTGAAAATAAAGGAAAAAGCACCTCACCGACAGCTGTTCTCAACCAATTCCCCGTTGTTACCCCGAATCCAAATCCCCAAAATTATCGGCTATATCTCAACCACAATCAAATAAAAACCAATCAGCCAGCCTCGTTAGCTTGGTTGTTAGCGCGTATGCCTTGTAAGCGCTGGGTCGCGGGTTCCCACCCGGGGCGGATTTTATCCTAAACAGAGTTTATCCTAAACTTATCCTAAACGGATTTTATCCGAACAGAACAGAAAGTTTGTTCTCGGAACGGCTAGCTTTCTCCCATCCTGTCCTTCCTTCTCTCTTCGATTTCGGAACGATAAGACCTTAGTAGATACGGTTCCCTCTATCAAACCTCTTAAAAAATAAAAAATCCAAGGTAAAATGGTACCTAACTTCTTTGAAGCAATTTCCTAAGTTTCCATGTTCACCCCACACCAAAATGAGCAGTTTGTCCCCAATGGGGGCCACCACGCCAGGGTTGAGAACCGCTAAGTCCTAATCCTAACCTAACATTGGGAAGGTACAATCATATTTCTGTATGAGTAAAAGGTTTTCGGGGAAACTCACATAAGGTTTTTATGGGAAATCATAAATTGTACACTTTTTTTTTTACTCAAGGTACAATATTTCAGTGTTTCTTCTCTGTAGGTAGGTACCATGTGTAAGGTGGGATTCCTTCATTTCCTCAGCATTTTCCAAGATTTCCTCAGTAAACATCAGTGATTCTCCGAATAGTAGGCTGTGTCTAACCATTCATAAGCCTTTGAAGTTTTCTTGTGAAAGGTGGGACATTCCAAGAATTGAGCCGACGAACTAAGAGAGACTCGAATGGATTACTTCTTCTTGAAATTTTATTAAATTGTACTTTTTTTTTTTTTTTTTTTTTTTTACTGAAGGTAGGTACAATATTTCAGTGTTTCCTCTCTGTAGGTAGGTACCGTGTGTAAGGTGGGAGTGTAGGTAGGTGGTGAAATAATATACACTTAGGTAGGTAGTAGGTAATATGTAGGTACCTACATAATATTATTATGTCGAACAAGATGTTACATATACCTACAATATACATGGGAGATTATAAGAACGAGTCTTAGGTACTTAAAAGGTACCATCTATCTAAAGGTAGATGAGGAAAATCCATGACTAGATGTGGAAAATCCAGGACTAGATGCGGAAAATCCATGACTAGATGCGGAAAATCCAGGACTAGATGCGGAAAATCCAGGACTAGATGCGGAAAATCCATGACTATATAGATGCAGAAAATCCAGGACTAGATGCGGAAAATCCATGACTATATAGATGCAGAAAATCCAGGACTATATGCGGAAAATCCATGACTAGGTGCGGAAAATCCAGGACTAGATGCGGAAAATACATGACTAGATGCGGAAAATACATGACTAGATGCGGAAAATCCAGGAATAGATGCTAAAAAAAATGGCGAAGAAAAATTCCTCTGTCTCGCTAATATAGAGATGAATGAAGTGAACAAAGCAAAAACACAACCTACACGAATAATAAAAACAACCAACAAAGGAAAAGTTAGGGAAGAGATAAAACAAGAATAAAGATGCAAAGGAAGGAAGGGTGGGAGGAGAAGAATGGAAAAAGGGGGAGAAGGAAGGAGAAGGAAAAGAGAGACGAGGGGAAAAGGGTAATGTCAAAATGCACTCAGGGGTAATAAAAAAATATACATTTATGTTAAAAGATGAGGTGAAAAAAGAGAAAAGCAGAGAACAAATGGAAGAACAAAGAGAAGGAGCAGGAGAAGAAAAGGTACAAAACAACGAAGGAAGAGAAGAAAAAGAAGAAGAAGACGAAGATAAAAATAAGGGGAAGAAAACGACGAAGAAGGGAAGGAGAAGAAGCAGTAAAGAAGAATAAGAGGTACAAGGCAGAGAAGAAGAAAGCCGAAGAGAAGAAGATGATGAAGAAGAAGACAATGAAGGAAAGAATAAGGGGAAGAAAGGACGGAGAATATAAGAGAGGAGAAGCAGAAACAGAAGAGTAAGAGGTACAAGGACTAGAGAAGAAGAAAACCGAAGAATGAGAAGAGGAATGAGACGAAGAAGGTGAAGAAGACGACAAAGAAAGAGGAAGAATGAGAAGGAAAATAATAAAGAAGGAGAAGAGAACTGTGTAGTAGCTTCGATTACAAACTGAATAATTTTATTATCTTTGAGAAGGAGAAGAAGGAGGAAGAGGAGAAGGAACCGGAACAGGGAGAAGACAAAAAAGAAAAAGAAGGAAAGAACAGACGAAGAAGAAGGAAAATGAGGAAGAAAAGGTAGAGGAGGAGAACAAGGAGGGAAGGAATCGGTTACCCACCGAATAATTTTATCTAGGTACGTACAGTTTACATATTCGAATAGAAATGAGTTCACATTGGTGAACAAAAAACACTAAAGAGGATAGAATGAAAAGAAGGAGGAGGAGGAGGAGGAGGAGGAAGAGGAGAAGAAGGAGGAGGACTAGGAGGAGGACTAGGAGGAGGAAAAGATGGGAAGAATAAAGATGATGAAGATAAGAGAGTAGAAGAAATAGGAAGGGAAGGAAGAAGAAGGAGAAAAGTAGGAAAAAAAAAGGAAAGGACAGAAAGGATGAAGAAGGACAAAGAGAAAGGGATCCTTAAGAGGAAAAATAGGGAAGAGGAGAAGGAGAAGGAAGACAAAAAGAAAGAATAGGAGAAGTATAGGAAAAGATGGGAAGAATAAAGATGATGAAGATAAGAGAGTAGAAGAAATAGGAAGGGAAGGAAGAAGAAGGAGAAAAGTAGGAAAAGAAGGGAAGGATAGGGAGGATGAAGAAGGAAAAGGAGAAAGGGATCCTTAAGAAGAAAAATAGGGAAGAGGAGGAGAAGGAAGACAAAAAGAAAGAATAATAGAAGTAAAAACAGATGAAAAACAGCAGAATTTGAAAGAGAAGGAAAAGAAAGAGGAGAGGAAGAAAGGGCAAAATGAGAAGGAGGAGAAGGCGAACAGGAAGAAGATAAAGAAGGAAAATTGAAGGAGGAGGTAGAGAAGAAGTAAAATGATGAAGGAGATGAGAAGGAGAAGGGGGAGGAGAGGGGACAAAATGAAAAGTAAAGGGAAGAAGATAAAGAAGGAAAATTGAAGGAGGAGGTAGAGAAGAAGTAAAATGATGAAGGAGATGAGAAGGAGAAGAAGGAGGAGAGGAGACAAAATGAAAAGTATAAAAGCGCAATAGAAAGTAAAAAGTAACAAATCCCAGGGGTGGGTTTTGATAAAATACCTATGTAATTGCAAATAATATACAGAGTGTTCAAAAAGTCCCGGAACCCCTGAATATCCATTTTCACCCCTCAGGCTATCAGGATTGAAAATCTACATTTTATTTTTGGGTCTGAATTTCAATGTGAATGATGATTAGTTTGACCTAGTTGAAGCACAAATCACACACACAAAAAAAGAAGAAGAAAAAAAGAATTTCCCATTTGAGCCATTCAAAAAATATTCTGGGGTTCCAAGACTTTTCGAAAACTCTAGCTGGAAGAACCAATCTTATCTGTTTGGGAAAAAGTTTGCCCCTCTCGGGAATCGAACGCAATATCTGGCGCTTACAAGGCAGGTGCTCTGTCTTGCAAGGGTAACTAGAACTTCCGAGGTAACAAGGATAATTTTCAACATAGGCTTGAATGTCTAATTCCAGTCGTCCGTGCGTTCTGAGCTACATAATATATTATGACGAAATTCAAACCTGGTCCGCGGTTGATGCCCAGTTTGGGTACCCCTGGACTCTAAACTCTAACATTTCAAAAATATCCTCTTTTTCCTTCAATCTTGTTCTATTCATGTCACTCTGCTCTCTCTCTCTCTCTCTCACTTAACAGAAATACAACTAGTAGTGCAGTGAAGTGATGGCATTTGAAGAAAGAGCTCCCAAGAAAGAAAAAGAATAGGTACCTAATATACCTATACTGACGAAAAAATTTCAGGTAAAAGGGACCTGTAACTGGACCTTAGTTGCGGAATATGTACTGAAAGAGGAGTATCTGCCGGGAGGTAACGAATTCACTACCGTTGACCTTTTTCTACTCGAGTTCACTCCGACTCGTGGAAGGGTTCACCAGTGAACTCGTGACAGACTACCTGCTACCTGACTAAATGTTGGTTCGGGAGTGAACTCGGTGACGTCCGTCCGTATCTGACATGATCATTGGTCAAAGCGGACACGTAAATTAAAGTAAGTGAGGCATTTGTGCCCACTGGACGAAATAAAGGACACCGCTTTTTCGTGACGACGCGACGGGGGGGGGGACAACCTTCAGCAGGACAATATGTTCTCCTGAACACTAAAGGATCTCCAATTTCAATTTCCATCAAAATCGGAAACAAAAAGTTTGCCGGCCATCTCTGGGCTAAGGTCTTATCGTCCCGAAATCGAAGAAGGTCAGGCAGGATAGGAGAAAGCCAGCCGTTCCGAGAACCAACCTTATCTGTTCAGGATAAAATCTGCCCCGGGCGAGAAATGAACCCGCGACCTAGCGCTTACAGTTTAATGAAGTGAGTTTGTTTTATAGGATAAAACTCCCGTCAGTAAAAATCTTGGCAGTCATACAGAATGACAGGGTGACGCTAAACCCCTTAAAATTAATAAATAAAATTCTTTTGACCCACCCAGTATCTCCCCTGGAATGTAAAAGTAAAATATGGTCTAATCTATGTAATGCGTATCTCTCTCTCTCTCTCTCTCTCTCTCTCTCTCTCTCTCTCTCTCTCTCTCTCTCTCTCTCCTATGTTTTGCTATCTCTCTCTCCTCTGTTTTGCTATCTCTTCTCTTTATCTGAAGCTTCATACAGATACTCTCCTCTCTCTCTCTCTCTCCCTCTCTCTCTCACTCTCTCTCTCTGTCTATTTATAGCACAGATTTGTTAGGAGATAATCTAGATTAGCGGTTCTCAAACTTTTTTCACCCGCGTACCCCTTGGGTACCGGGGTTTGATCTCACGCACCCCCGCCACCATCATAATGAGTACAAGGTACACATACCTAGGTTGATGTGTACCATTACTACTGAGTTCTAAACACACTCAGTACCTTTGGAAAAAAAAATTCAGTACTTCAGTACCTTGAGGTCAAAATTCAGTATCTTTTTGGACTGTATTGCACCGATAAGCCGTCAAATTTCAAAATTTACTTTTGTTATTCTTTTTTTTTTTTCGCCATAATACTTTTTTTTTACTATTTTTTCTTGCGTACTCCTGGAGGGTCTCTTGAGTACCCCAGGTTGAGAACCGCTGATCTAGATCATAGTTATTATTGGAATAAAACTATAAAACAGATCGTATCTATGAGAGAAAGAGGGAGAGAGAGAGAGAGAGAGAGAGAGAGAGGGAGGGAGAGATATGAAGCATCAGATAAAGAAGGGATATGAAAGAAAGAGAGGGAGAGAGAGTTAGAAATAGGAAGAGAAAGGGAGTGTGTAATCATACGTACATACATAAAATGCACAACTCAATAAATATTGGTCCACTAGAGAATGTCTCTCTCTCTCTCCTCCTCCTCCTCTTCCTCCTCCTTCTCCTCTCTCTCTCTCCCTCCCTTTCTCCCTCCCTCTCTCTCTCCCTCTCCTACACAAATACTCCAGGGTGTCCGCCGTAGGAGAGAAAGAAAGGGGACTAATCATAAATTATCTCTCTCTCTCTCTCCCTCCCTTTCCTCCTCTCTCTCTCCCTCTCTTCCCCTTTCTCTATTCCTTCTTTTCTCCGTCCCTCCTTCTCCTACCCGCCTAATTTTTCTTTCTTCTTCTCCTCCTCCTCCTCCCCTCTTCTCTCCTTCTCCTTCTCTTCCACTTTTTCTATCCCTGTCTCTCCCTTCCCTTCAATCGCCCCTCTCCCTTTTTCTCCCTTTCCTATTATATTTTCCTCTCCTTTCTTCCTTTTGTTCTTCTCCTCCCCTCCTCCTCTTCCCTTCTTCTTCTCTCCCTCCCAAATAGATTTGTTCTGCTGTGATCCATTACATCGCGTCGGGATATAAAGATTTATCGTCGAAATTTAAACTGATTTTAACTTGAAATAAAAATATGTACCCCAGTTTTCCAATTTCGACTGTATCCCGGCCGTAACGCACAATTATTATCCCAATTCACCTTTGTCCCGCGGGGTATTTTTCCCCTCTCTATGAATACCATATGCATCATTTATACAATTTATACCTCGCCTTCCCTGTTGCGAACAAACATATTCCCCGGTTCAAACGAAAATATCCCTAAGTTTTCAATTCAATTTAGAAAGTTAAAATGGGAAACTTTCTCTTTACAATTTTTCCCCATTCTTTCCGTCTCCCCCCCCTCCATTCTTTTCCCTCGAAACCCGAAGAAAAGGTTTTTCCGATTGAACTTTCCCAAGTGAAAAAAGGTCTGGGCGTTAGGGGTCCCCGACTGGCCTTTGAATACGGACGGATATTGTTTGGAAAAGTGCTGGATAAAAGCCGAAGGAACAGAATAGAAAAATCTGGTGTGAAAATCACACGACTTTCCTTATCCTATTGAATGATGCTTCTTTGGATGTTCTACTGTAAATTTTACAATATCTCTAACCGTTTAGTCAGTGTAGCTGAAAACCGCCAAAAATCTGTCGAAAACCGCTAAAAAGCGGTCTAAATACAGCCAACCGCAGCACCTATCTTAACCAAAAGTTTTGTGTTACATCCTTGTCACATTTGTGAACTACATACCAAATTTCAAGTCTCTAGCTCATACTGTTCCCGAGATATTATTGAATTACACCGAAAACCGCCAAAAAGCGGTGAAATGCCGCCAACCGTTCCACCGATCTTAATCAAAAGTTTCATGCTTGTCATATTTGACAGTTGCATACCAAATTTCAAGTCTCTAGCTCTTACCGTTCTCGTCATATTTTGTTCATTCGTGAAATACATACCAAATTTCAAGTCTCTAGATCTTACCTTTCTCGAGATATTTTGTTTACAGACAGACACACACACGGACCAATGGCTGAAACTTTGGATTTAGGCTCTAGGGACCTCAAAACGTGTTTTGACACTAAAAACTGACCATCGAAAATTTGACCCGATTACATTACTTTCCTTCCTATAGGATAAGGAAAGTAAAAAAGCAACCAGGTATATACAACCATATAATTATGTATATACTATACAAGTGTGTAGGTAACTCATATTCAACTAGTGCTTCAGTGAACTATAGCTTTGTGCTAGCCACTTACAAAAAACAAGACTACAGATAAAAGGACAGACGAGTTGATATATTTCGACCACTACTATGGCCATCATCAGAACAACTAAATAAAAAATCTTTGTATCTCTGTGGTGAATGCTCAAGGGCACTGATTTTCAATCCGAAAGTGCCGGGTTCGAATCTTCAAACCCGTAGCATGCCTATCCCGTAGTACGAGTATGTCCCCTTTTGTCCCCTAACTAGGCGAAAAGAGGCACAGCACTTCACATTTAGGTGCTTGGTCAATGTGAAAACACCACAGAACGTCACCCATTGAAATATCAAAATCAAAATATGAGTGCAAACTTTTTTGTCGACTCTGGGAACCAAACGCGGGACCTTCTATACAGGGCAAAGAAACGCACTGTGCTAACAGTGTCTCTGTCTCCACAAATTCTGTTCATCAATCCAAAATCCAACGAAATAAATTAAGAAAACTGTGAATACCTAATACATGTATGACAAACCTACATACATACATACTACCTATTTTCAATTAAAATAGCAGTACGTACAATTTTTTGTCAATGTCGGGCATCGAACCCGTAATTCAAGAGTTGGTAGTCACTTACCGTTCGTTCGCCCAGCTGTTTAACCCGGCACTTTAGAATAACCACCTGGCCGACAACGGCCGTCAAATTTCTCGAGCCGACATCTTCAAAGTAGGGCCGCAGCATGTGTTTGTTGGGGACGGAGTTGAGGGTGTTCTTGGGCGCCGGCACTGGCGGCATGCTTTTGGCGGCATTGTCTGGGAACAAAAGTGGCGGAAAGTCGGATGGTCAGTGATAGTTTTATTATTACCTATGTTATCATTTTATTCAAAATACATTAAAAAATAAGCATGGGATTATAATTATTATGTAATTATTATGCAGTAATAATTATTATGCAGTAATTATTATGCAGAATAAAATCATTAAAATCAGTAGACGATTGACTGGAGTACTGAACTGGACTATTCGTTGAGCACCTTCCTGATGATGGTTTAGCCAACACCTCAGAGCAGCCTAAGACGCGTTTCGTTCTTATTTGAACTCATCAGTTAGACATAGCTCTCAAGTGCTGGCCAAGAATTTGAGTAGACTATTTATAGCAATGGTATGAAGCGTAGTAGCTCTCGGTACCTGTATCTCTGCGGTTTATGAAACTGCAAAAGTAGGTAGGTAAGTACCTATAAAATACCTACCCTAAGAATTGCGCAAACAGGTGTACCTACATAACGAAGTACAGTAGAACTTCGATTATTTCAACTCCAAAATCTATTGTTTCTTTTTTTTTTTCCAAAGGATATCCTATATCTTATCAGAGGAAAAGATCATAGAAAGTGATCATTTCAACCTCGATCATTTCAACTGCCCCCGGTCCGGTCCCAAATAGTTGAAATAATCGAGGTTCTACTGAACTTGGTTTGGATTGAGATATTCAAACTATGTATAACATAAATATAAGAATGTACCTATAATTAATTATTGTACCTATTTGAATTCTTTGCAATCATACCTATAATTTGAATTCTTTGCAAACTGCAATAGGTATTAGAGAAAGGTAGGTAGGTACCTATGTAGTATGTGGTAGTAGGTACCTACAGGTAGGTACTTGTGGTGGATGAAACAGCAAAGGTATATTTGGTACCTAGTATACCTACATATATAACTATGAATCAGGATAGCAGGAACCTACAAAAAAAGTAGGTAGCAACCAGTGGCGTAGCGTGGTCTAAATTCAAGTGTAAGGCGTGTTGGGCTCATGCACAGGTCTACCAAGTCCCATCACAGTACATGCCATTAATATTTATGGGCATTAGAGTGAACTTTTGAGTTGTATGGCCGCCATACACGCCACATACATACACGCTACGCCACTGTAGCAACTTTATTTTCCGAACTTATTCAATCATAAACTTTTTTTTTCTTTTTTTTTTAGCTTTTATCCATATACAAAGCGGTTGCATATAAAATAATCCACTACATACAGGGTGTCCCAAAAGTTAATGGACCAAACATACAGTGAGTTCAAAAGTTAATGTACCAAACACAGATTCACCTGGTTATGAAGTTTTAATCCCAATGTTACATCAAAGGTAAGATCATCAAAGGTAAGCAACGTTGAGCGTGGTTAGTGGCAGATGGGTGGTAATATATGAGGGCTGCGTTCCGAAAAGCAGAACAATACATATCTATACATCTAGGTATATCACTTCAAAACGTGGATTGGATCTTTTGTGACTTTCCCTTTGGTATTCTAAAACAGCCCTATTATTAGACTTTTAATATATATATAAGTAGACTTTATTAATAAAACAATTGTGCATAAAAAAAGAAACATCTCCAGAAAACATCACACTAGGGAACCCCTGCTCCATCTTCCAAGTTTAAACTTCTGGCCTTGTACCGGCTCCCTCGCAGCCTCAGGGACACTGCCCGTATTATCGCTATTTGAACCTTGGTTTTTATCCACCCTGATAACTGCTGACGCACTTATTCCATTTTGCACTTAGGCTATTCTTTCTCCATAGACTTTTAATAAAGCCTATGGAGCCAGCCTAGTTAGACCAAGAAAAGCCATTATTTTATTTATTTTTTTTTTTTTTTTCTTACCTGCACTGTTCATGTAAGTACTTGTTCTATTCCCCATTCTTATTGAATTGCATAATAGAGAATTTTATTTAAATAATACAAAGTGTAAAGATGACATTATTTACAAATCCAAGCTAATTCCCAACTTATATTTTTACAGGTGTGGATCTTTATCCTATCAAGCCAATCCCTGGCACCATTGCTCTAATGGAAGATATCACCACTGACAAATGTCGAATAGCTATCACACGAGAACTGAAAACCTGGAAAGTAGATGTAGTTCTTCACGATGGGTCACCTAACGTGGGCATGAATTGGGTGTATGATGCATATCATCAGTGTTGTCTCACTCTTGGTGCTCTCAAATTGGCATCAGGGATTCTGAAAGAAGGAGGATGGTTTGTCACCAAAGTGTTCCGATCAAAAGACTACACATCCTTGTTGTGGATTTTCAAACAGCTGTTCCAAAGGGTGAGTTTTTTTAGGACGTTATACTTATTTTTTAGAACAATTCTTTCACGATGAGAGGAAACTGTGATGTTCTTTTACCCCTGGAGGTAACCTAGGTTTTGGAAACATGATTTAAGATTTGGTAACTTTGTGCAAATCCATTCTAAAGAAAAAGAAAACTGAACTATCTTAAAAATTCCTATCTCTCCCCAGGTTCACTCCACAAAACCACAAGCCTCCCGAAAAGAGTCTGCTGAAATCTTCGTCGTCTGTCAACACTACATTGCTCCAGCCAAGTTGGACACTAAGTTCTTCGATCCAAAGTATGCATTCAAAGAACTCGGAGCTGAAGATGGCAAGTTGAATGCACTGAAGAAGAAACAGGTGGAAAAGTCAAAAGCACTTGGATACCCGAGTGATGTAAATGTGTTGTATAAGAACTTGCCCGTGAGCAAGTTTATTGAGCACGAAACACCGACTGTGCTACTTCAACATGCTACTGAGGTAGGAAAAGGTCATTTTCTTTTTGGAAAATTCACTCTGCTCCCATGGAAACGGACCAATTTTTGAGTTATCAGAGGTCAGCTCTCAAAAGGAATAGAATATTCTTCTTTAAGGAGCAGCGCCGTATCTTGGAACCCGCATACATACAGGGCTACCTCTATCTTTAGCAGATACTTACCAAATTCGCTACCTTTCAAAATGGGTAAAGTTACGGCATCTTCAGTGGTATTGAAGATGCCGTAACTGGCGAAACCCGGTATGGTAGCGAATAAAATAATATAGTAAAACAAAAAAAGCGATCTGTTTTTCATTCCCTCTATAGATTTTTTTCGCCCGGGCTTTCTTCTATCCTGATTTTTTTCTCGAACAAATAATTTATGATTTGATTGATTGATTGATTGATTGATTGATTAACTAATTATTTGATTGATTAACTGATTGATTTCTAACCTGGTACGTCAGTTCCAAGGTCCAACTGTTTCAATTCTATCTCGCCAATCTTCTTCCTCCGTGAAGAACTAGACACCAAGTTTCCAATACTTTGCGGTCTCTCTGGTCTCTTCTCTTCTGTTTCCTTCTCGCCTCGTTCTGTTTCATTGGGTTTGACTTGATCTGTTACACTGGGTTTTGCTTGATCATCTGTTACGCTGGGTTTCACTGGCTCATTGCGTGTTTCTTCGCCGTTAGTCGTTGTTCCATTCAGGGCCTTAAGGGGAAATACAATTAATTTAGTTTATGTCCTTTATCATAGCAGATATATGTAAGAATAAGTTTCGGGATTTTTTTACAGAGGGGACTGTAACAACTGAGGTCTTATCGTCTCGAAATCGAAAAGAGAAGGAAGATAGGATGGAAAAAAGCCAGGCGTTCCGAGAACGAACCTTATCTGTTTAGGATAAAATCCGCCCCGGGAGGGAATCGGACCTGCAACCTAGCGCTTTAGAGGCAGCCCAAAGCAACTCCCCCAGGGGCTGATTAAGAGGCTGACGAAAAACGCCGACCCCGTCTGAACACGGGAAAAAGCGAGGAAGAAGAAGGCTATGTTTGAACCCGCGGCCTAGCGCTTACAAGGCAGACGCACTACCAACTAAGCTAACTAGGCTGGCTGTTTAAATGTCAATGGTGGGCATCGAACCACGGTCTACTCACCTCAGCGCTAGTTCCTTTCAGCAGCTGTTTCGTCTGCTCTTCCAACATGGCAAAGAAGTCCTTGATCCTCGTATTATAGAAACTCTTCGATGCCGGCAGCCCATTGGTACGGAAAAACGGAAACTGGGAATCTGTTACAGTGTTGTAGTAAAACCGGTTGTGCTCTTCAGGACACGAAACGGCAACACCGCATTCGTCAAAATCTTCGCTCAGTTTGGGAAGACCGAAACTATAATATCTGAAACAAAAATATAATATAAAGAATATTTTTTATAATAAATACAAAGGAAACTGAGAATCTGTTACAGTGTTGAAATAAAACCGGTTGTGCTCTTCAGGACACGAAACGGCAACACCGCATTCGTCGAAATCTTCGCTCAGTTTGGGCAGACTGAAACTGTAATATCTGAAATAAGAATACAAAGGAAAGTTAAAGTTTGTACTTGTCCATCTTCTCTCTTCGATTTCGAGACGATAACACCTCCGTTGTTACAGATGAAAAGTGTCCGCAGGTCGGAGATTTGAGAAAAGCACAGTTCAGCTGCAATTTAAGAACAAAATTTCGAAGAAGCTCAAAAAGAGTTCCCTCCCTCTCGAGACTTCAGATTTCAGCCAAAGTCGCTCAAACATGACACAGAGATTCGACAAATTATGTAGATCAAAAATGTCCCTGGTGAAGAGGTTGTTCTATGTCGCATGAGGATCGGTCACACTCGAGCCACCCACAGCTTTCTCTTTAAAAGAACCCCACCGCCATCTTGCCGCTGTGGCGATCTTCTTACAGTTCTCCACATCCTGTCCTGTCATATGCATGCCAACATCTTCCTCCCCTTAGGCCAGCCACTCGCTATCAGGTAGACCTGACGACAGGTACGTACACCTGTCAGGTCTACCTGATAGTGAGTGGCTGGCCCTACCAATTCCCAACACTTACCAATTTTGACGAGTCGATCATAAATATTCTGCTTGCTCTCCTTGGTTGTATTGGTGAGAAATTTCACTGCCACCCCTCGGGTTCGAACCCACTCCAAAGCCTCCACAGCACCTCGAGTAGCAGTGTCACCCACATGTAGCGTCCCACTGAGATCGATAAGAAGGATTTTGGCGGTCGAGCCAGCCATGGCGGTTGAAACTTGGTGGCCGAGTAGCAGACTTAGATAGAGTGGGAGCAAGGTTGACCGCGACACGGTCCAACGAGCGAAAGGTTTAGACAGCCCTCGAAATGGAGTGAAAACGGGCATGGATTTGAGGGCTCTTTTTCTACTTCTTAGATCTTTCTCTCTCTACAAGATATCAGAATTCCAGATTTCCAAATAGCAGAAATAGCGTCCAAAGTTTGTTTGATTACCAAGGGCACCTTTTTGTTCTAAATTTCGGACTTGGCTTGAGATTTCAAAAAAAGTTCTACAACAGCTTACAATCCCTGGAGGGAATCTGAAAATTAAATAGAAATAAGAGAATCATTCAAATTATTTGAGTATCCAACACTCAGATAACCTGAAAGTTATTTGTACATAACATGTTTAAAACAGATAAAACTTAATTTTTATATAATAAAGAAGTTTCATAGGTAAACCCCCCCCCTAAAAAAAAAAAAAAAACAAAAAACAAACAAAAAAAAAAAAAACAAACAAAAAAAACAAAAAACAAAACTCACTAGAATGTAATTTTCATAATGTTTGAAAACAAATTTCCCACATCTCAGAGAAATGATTCTGGGGGCGGAAAATATCGATGACACACAATGAGCCGTGCCAATGATTTGACCACACAGGGTTAACTTCTGCTGGTCGCTGACCCAGGAGGGGTAGAAGTAGACAAGGGCATTAACGGGGTCTTCCTCTTCTTTCATAAGTCTTCCAGTGTCATATACAAACACGATGAGCAATTCCTCCCTGAAAGAAGAAATAAATTGCAGAAAGATTCGATAATTTATGCAGGAAAAAAAAAAAAAAAAACAAAAAAACAAAAAAAACAAAACAAAAAAAAACAAAGCTACTAACCTGACTGGGATATGTTTGACAGAGTAAGGGAGCTCGTCTTCCGAGCTACACAGATTGCCATGTTTGTTAACATTGGTTCTGTCTGGAGCCAGGTAGTCCGTTATGTTGACAGCTCCTAGAGATTTGGTCAGGAAGGAGTCTCGAACCGTGCTGGGCATTTGATCGGGGTATGAAGATTGGACGGCTGATGCATTACTGGAACGAAGAAGAAATAATTATTAGGACTTCAAATATGTGGTTAGGAAATGAGGTAGCAACGAGAATGGTAGGCCATTGGGAAAATATCTTTTGATTGGCATTTGACGGCCCGGACACGGAAATAAGGAAGTAGAACATTAAACTTTAGAAAAAATCAAATGAAAATTCTTTATATTATAAAAGAAGGAATTTGATCTCGAAACGGTTGGCTTTCTTCTACATACTATTTTACTTAAGTTGTTAATATCCGAGTCGGGATATTAACAACCTACTCGTAAGTATCCATTTTTTTATATAACTTAAGTAAAATAGTATTTACAAAGGATGTCAAAATTAAATAAATTCATTAATAGTTTCTTCTACATATACATACTACCCTTCTCCTCTCTTCAATTTCGGGACGATAAGGATAAATAAGACCTCAGCAGTTACAGTTACTTTTTTCAAAGCTCTTAAAAAAAGTAAATGTAAGAAAAGAAATTAGAACAATAATCAAACAACAAAAAATATTTTCTTGAAAAAAGAAAGAAAAAATCCGTTTGTTTTAACTTACCTCTGATCATCGGCGGGGTTCGGCTCGGCTCGGCTATCCTCGGGACTACTCGCTTCGTGCTGCTCGTGCACGGTGAATATGGTCGACATATGTCGGGACATACCGGGTGGATAATCTCTACAAGGTGTATCAGCCCCATTGGCCCCCCCGTTCTTGCGGCCCTTCAATCAATCAATGAAAGCAAAATATTAGCTTAGCTATACAGTGTGGGAATGTCGCAAGCATTCTTGGAGCTCTTCCCAGTTGAAAACTGCCCCATTAATTTTTATTTTATTTTATTATTATTTTTTTTTTTTTTCTCAGAATAATAAGTAGGTACATACTTCTCTTCCCAAGTTACTATTGTAACTTCTTAGAGTCCAATAAAAATAAAATACCACTTCTTCTTTTTCTTCTTCCTAGCCATTTCCTGTTTGAATTGGGTCGGTGTTTCTTGTCAGTCTCTTCCAGGCAGCCCTATTGTGTACCTCATGCCCTGTTGAATTTTTCTCACCCAGGTCTTGATTCACACAATCTTTTCACCTTTTTTTCGGCCTACCTCGCCCTTTTCTCCCCCTCACTTCCATTTCAACTTTTTTCCCAAAATTTTCTTTTGTAACTTCTAAGAGTCTAATAAAAATAAAGTGCCACTGAGATGAATAAAATACCTTCATCTGGGGAGTTTCAGTTCCGTTGGATTGCGCACTACGGGACTTCAGTTGGTCGATTGCGGCCTGGGAGAATCTGGTGTCGGTGCGCAATGAGGATAGTTCGGACTCGGGAAGGTGCACCTTGAGCAGTTGCACACCCACGGGGAGACGGTACGAGGGCTTGATGTTGTCGGCTGGGATCTGGGGGGGGGGGAGAGACAATGGAGGTTTTTTAAACAAACAATGTACAATGTACTTAAGTTCATTTTTTGAAAAAAGAGGGTTTTTTTAAAAAAAAAAATAAAAATTTTTTTTTTTTTTTTTTTTTTTTTTTTTTTTTTTTTTAACCAGGGATTCCTAAACTGTTTCAAGTGGTCCACGGTCCACGATGTGGTCCCAAAAGAAGGAAAAATGCTTTTTCTATTGAGATCAGTGGGGTCTATAGGTAGCTCTACACGTAGTAAGTTATGGTATAAATTCGAGGTTCAAATGTCGTATTTTATTTAACCTTTAACCCAAGAACCGAAAATTCGAGAGTGGGGGTAAAAATCTCGTAGTGGGGATAATCAGCTGATTAAAAAATCAGCTGTTCGCATTAACCGAGAAAAAAATGGCGACTCTATCGTTAACCGCAGTCGCGAGCTTGGTTTAGTGTGGCAAGAGGGGAAACGTAAATCTAAAAGTGGTTAACGCCCCTCACGTCATAAACACACTTCCATGTGAGGGGAGCTAGTGATTTTTTTTTTTTTTTTTTTTTTTTTTTTTTTTTCAAGCCATAAATAATAAATTGCCTTTTGGTTTAACAATGTTTAACACGTTGATCGGTCATTGGTAGGGGAGTTTATAAAAATCCCTGTTAAGCCTATACAAATCGAATCAAACTTAACAAGCTGTTAGCTTAACAGGTCTCCTAAGTAACAACTGAAAAAATAATAGTGAAATCTATAGTAAGAACCAAAAAGTACAAAGACAAAGTAAAACTCTATTAGAGCCCAAATAGGGGAAATCAGTGGTTAGGTGGAAGAGGGAAAAAAAAAAAAAAAAAAAAAAAAAAAAAAAAAAAAAAAAAATGTGACTCCATTGGGAATCAAACCTGGGACCTCCTCTGTGCAAGCCAAGTGTGATACTGACATGGGCATGACCACTGCAATTACCTGTTGCATAACCACATCCTGTATATAATAGAGCTAGTAAGTATAGAGTACTTAGGTTAATTTATAAGTACCTACTTAGAACATTGCATACCTCCATATATTTTCAGGGGTTCCCTAGATTAATTTTTAAGCTCTTTAACCAATAACAGAAAATGCAAAAAAGCTTTCAATGAATTTAAGGCAAAAAAGCTGTGTAAATATCGTAAGGTAACTATGATTCATAAAATTGATTCAATAATCATACTTAGATGATACAATCATTTAATTTGCTGTAGATTTAAGCACCAAGGAAAAGAATGAAAAAAAATCAAGCTGTTACATAACATTTCAGATGTGTACAATCATATTTCAAACACAGAATTTGCATACTCACTTGATCCTAAGAGAAGCCATTTCGAAACGAACTGATCACTAATTGATGGGAGAAATAAATGCTCTCTTCTTTTGCAAAGGTTCCTAGTTTGATCTTATCATTTCTAGATGTTTTCCTTATCAGAAACTGTTTACAGGAAGGTGATTGAAAAATGCAGTTAACCGAAAGACTTTCTAGTCATTGAAGAAAACACGGCAATCGAAACACAAGCTAAATGAACGGATATATTTAAATTAGTTACACAAAAAAATCATGGAAAACTGTTTAAAACACCAAAGTTTTCCAACTTTTCCAAGCGAACAGCAAATAGCAAAAAGTATTGATTTTTACATGGTTTTTCCTCTTTTATTTTTCAAAATTTCCCACGCCCTTCTGATAAGGATTTCAACGAGCACAAAAGGAAGATGCAGTGTTGCCAAATTTAAGTAGTGCATAAATTTTATGCACTCCATTTGTTGCTGCGGTTAAAAAAGGTTATTAGAAAATTAAAAATAAATGCCTTCTAGATTTTTCCATTGAACTTCTAATTATTTGATTGGTGTTTTATGAAAAAAAAATATGGATTGACTTTATTATTAGGATTTTTATGATTTTATTTTATGTAAAGACAAAATTTATATGATTGTATGTAAAGAAAAAACCCTTGTGCATTATATTGGATTTATGTGCATAATTTTTCAAAACATCAAGCTGGCAACATTGGTTATTGGTTCTCAAAAAATGAAAAAATAAACATAAACATTCGCACGTGCTTTGGTTGGTTGGGTTCTGAAAAGTGAAAAGTGGAAAAATGAAATTTGGAAATTAATTTTTCCAAATTTTCCTCACTTCCTTTTGTTTTAAAGGATACCTATACCTGTGCAGACTTTTAACACCCAATAAGCTCCGGTACCGTTCTGTGTTATCAAGACTGTGATATATTAGGATTAGTGACAACCTGACACAACACAATGGGTAAAAAGACAAAAACTGGGAAACAGCGGAAAGATAAATACTACCACCTTGCTAAGGAAACAGGTAAGACTACTCTGCTAATTTGGGGTCCATAATATAATTTTCTGCTAATTTGGAGTCCCTCAGAACTTAGAGTTAAGGATGTCTAGTTCTTGATCAGGTTTGCTCAGAGGCCAAGTTATGAGAACCCACCCCGAGTCCCGAGTTTAAATGATCTATCTTCTATCATCTTCCACATGTTTTCTTCTTGCTAGCCTTTTCCTATTTAAATAGGGTCAATGTTTCTTGTCAGTTTCTTTCAGGCAGCCCTCTTGTGTACCCTGTGTCCATAATCTTCCATGGTTAAATATCAATAGTGATTTGTCTGTCAAAGTTAACCTGCATTTCTTTGTTTTCCATAATTTCAGGCTACAGATCTCGTGCGGCTTTTAAGTTGATTCAATTGAACAGAAAATTTGAGTTCCTCCAGAAAAGCAAAGTATGTGTCGATCTGTGTGCGGCTCCTGGAGGATGGATGCAAGTTGCCAAACAAAACATGATGGCTTCAAGCATTGTGATTGGTAAGTAAAAAAAATTATCTCTAAAAAAAAAAATAATAATAATAATATAATAAAATAATAACCAAGCAGAAAAAAAAAAAAATTAAAAATAAGTAAAAATATTGAAAATTGATTGGTAAGCTTTTGGAATTACTCCAGTTTGATATATGTTATTGAATAGATCAACTAAAAGGTTTATTCCGTCATCCTCTAGTAGTTTTAACAGTTCTGAGGGCAGTTCATCTGGTCCAGTGGCTTTCCTGGGTTTTGAGTTGTTTATAGCTTTCATAACTTCTTCTATCATAATTGGTAATAGAATATAGAAAGTAAAATACACCAAAAAAATGAGGTCTGCCTTGCAAGCACTAGGTCACAGGTTCAATTCCCGTTCAGGGCGGTTTTTATCCTGAACATCTAAGGTTTGTTTTTGGAACGGCTGGCTTTCTCCTATCCTGTTTTCCTTCTCTCTTCACTTTTGGGATGATAAGACCTTGGCATTTACAGTTCCATGTATCCAACTTCTTAGTTAAAATATACCAGTGAGGGTGCTTCTAGCTTTCATCAAGCCCTAAGGATAGATAGCAGCTTAACTTCATACACAAAAAGCCCACTCCGAGGCTTAGTTGTAGGGGCAAACAGCCCTAAAGGATGTGTTAAGTTTCTACAAATCCAACTCTTGGATATCTCACAAAAGATCTAACTTTATTATATTATTATTTATATATATTATATTATCTGAAAGATCCAATTAGGTCGCAGTGACCATGGGCGTTTATTAAAGCTGATGGCCCTACTTATACTGGTACCAACCTCTTCAAAAAATAAAAAAAAAAAAAATAAAAAAAAAATGACCTCTATCTCTGTGTGACTTCCTGATTTCAGATTCATTTTGACGACGAGTCCGTTCTCAAGCACCCCAGTACGACCGTGGAAATCCAGGAGTGTTGCAAGGATATTCGCGTCCTGGGACGTAAGGACGTGCGGAACCTGCTCAAATGGTGGAAAGTCCTGCATGATGAGAAGACGGAGAAGGAGAAAGAGGAAGAGAAGGAAGGAGGTGAAGGAGAGGAGGAGGAGAAGGTGGTGGAGGATGAAATGGATGAGGAGGAGAAGGAACTGATGAAGGCGACGAAAGAGATTGAGGAATTGAAGGTAGGTACTTCAGATTTTAATTTATTTTAAAGCTCTGCTTTTGGGAAAAGGTGTAGAAGAAGAAGAAGAGGTAGATTTGTACCTACTGTGATTAAGAGCTTGAAATCTTGATAAAGAATTGATGTTACCTAGACGTTTTTCCTTATAGCTTTTCTTTAGACGTCTTTTAGCTATATAAGCTAGACTTTTTTTTATGCAAACTGTAATTAAACTCACATAAAGGGGTATAAGCGCTTCGATGTGCGAAACACTTCTTCAGAAGACATGGAGGTATCCTGATCCACTCGACCCCAATTTGGTCCACTTCCTAGTCATTTTCAAGGCTATCGGACTTGAAGAAGAAGAAGAAGAAGAAGAAGAAAATAATCTCTCCTTTTTTTTCTCCCTCAGGACGAAGAACGGCGCGAGCTGAAGCGAAAGAAGAAGAAGGTGTCCAAGGAGCGGACCAAACTTCAGGAGAAGATGAACCTCAAGATGCTGCTCAAGGGAGACCTGGGTCCTACGGAGAATGATGACGAGGAAATGTTCAAACTGAGCCAGATTCGAACCACGGACCAGCTGGACCTGATAACAGCGTCTAAACCAGAGGTAAGTACAGTAGAATAGTTCTTACAAGGCCGCTGTACATTTAGCTCTGATGAATTTTACATTGACCTAATAGTCAACTCCGAGCATTTGAAAACAACAACATTAGCTCCAATATATTTTTAAGGAAAAAGAGTGTGTCACAGCCATTTTTTCGGTCAATGATTTTTTTTTTTTTTTTTTTTTTTTTTTTTTTTAAAAAAAAAGAGGGTTTTCCCCCCTTTTTTTTGGGTATTTTTTTTTTTTTTTTTTTTTTTTTTTTTTTTTTTTGTAGGGCCGTTGTGGTCGACTTATCCATTAATATTGAGGACAAAATTCCATATTATGACTTTGATTTGTGGAGCTTGGCACACCTTTGGGTCCCTTGGTCCATATCCCTACACTTGAGTCACGAGGTGGGCTTTTTGTGTGTGGTAGCTAGGTATTGAAACGACTGAAATTGAACCCACGCCCTCTTGTTTACGAGGTTAACTTCTAGATGGGTACACTATTGTAATTGAGGCATCGTCTGGAAGAATGGCTTGGCAGCAATAACATAGTTTCGAGATAATCGTTGGTAAAGTTTTTATCTTGAAATGAACATAATGTTACAGGGGTCACACAATTGGCCATAACTTGTCGTAGAAAAGAGATAGACAGATGATACTTTCACAATTGTGTTCAGAACAAAATTTGCTATCCAAAAATTCACTTTCCATTCATTTATAATTTATATTTATTCACAGGTATTTGCCGACTCAGATGAGGAACATATCGATATTGTACCCAAGAAAATCAAATACAATGTGGAAAAGTCAGAGCTCGATGATTCCGGTACGTAACGCTGCGGGTTCTGGGTTCGAATCCCGGTCTTGGTCTATTTTTATCGATTAATGAAATTGTATTCAGCTTGTCATTTTGGTTTCAATATAACTCTCGGGTTTTTTTTTTTAATTTTTTTTTTTTTTTTTTTTTTTTTTTTTTTTTCTTCTTCAAATGTTCATTGGATATGTGTTTTTCTTAGAAGTCTATCCTACAGAGGTTTATTTAATTTTTTTCCAATTTTCATTGTTTCTATGCGAATGGCCTAGTGGTTGAGTTCCTTAACTACAACAACAACTACAACAACATGTTTTCTATTGTAGGTTTGTTCTACAAGAACCCAGACGATAGTACTTTAGTAAGAGAAAGTAAAAATGTACTTTTTTTGTCTATTGCAGGTCTGTTTCACAGGATTTTATTTTCATTTTCTTCTAATTTTCATTCAAATTATGTGTTTGTCTATTACAGGTCTATACTACAAGAACCCAGACGACAGTGATCTAGAGTTCGAATCCAGTTCAGAAGATGAAAATGATGTCGAGAAGAAACTCGTGGAGGAAGAGTTTGATACAGACGAGGAAGATGGTTTGGGTAAGTAAGAGTTTGTTTGTTTGTTTAATAGATTGATTGAGGTTTTATTCACTTTATAACTCCTTAGGTTTTTAGTGATTTTGTCTGGCTGGGGGTTTTTAAAAAGATTAATAATAGTAGGTAGTACCTCTGTGGCCGAGTGGTCAAGAGCACTGACTTTCAACCCGGAGTATACTAGCCTGAATTTCCCTTGCTTGAGAAATAGCAAGGTTGAGTGCGACGAGCATCCACTCGTAAAATTTGTAGCCAAAACCAAAAGTCAGCCCAAAGCAATCGCCCTAGTTAGGGCTGATTGAGAGGCTGACGAAAAACGCCGACCCCATCTGTACACGGGAAAAGGCGAAGAAGAAAAGAAGGGGAGGGACATACATACCACGGAATGGGCATGCTACGACACAGACCACATGCGTCTAATGTAGCAATTGTTTCATTGTTACGAAATAAAAACGGCGGTGAAACACTCATTTAATATTTAAACATTTTTTTTTCTTTTTTTAATAATTAAACAAGGTTTTTTTTTTATTTAGATTATTGAGATATTGGGAAAAATCCTACAATGCTGCAGTGAGCACCAAAGTTGTGATATAATAACACAAAGAAACTGCATTTACAATATTGGTTAGCTTGGTTGGTGGCGCGTCTACCTTGTAAGCGCTAGGCCGCAGGTTCGATTCCCGCCCGGGGCGGATAAAAAAAAAAAAAAAAAAAAAAAAAAAAAATCAAACCCTGGACTTCTGGTATCAAAGCCTAGTCTGATATCATTCGGGCACGAAGTTCGCTAATCTTTCAAATTTAAATATTCTCCATTCTATACCTACTTTGGTCTCTTACTCCATGAGACTGCTTAGTTAAAGGGACTTTTTAGTCTCATCCTTTTTCGCAGGATATCTCATTCTCGGGATAAACAAGGTATATTCTATTCTATTCTGTTTCAGTCGCTAGTCAACGAGTATCGCAAGAAGCGTGTCGAGATCAACGTGCGCCCCATACGCAAGGTGGTGGAAGCTAAGGCGCGCAAGAAGAAGCGCCAGGCGCGCCGCATGGACAAGATGAAGAAGAAGCTGGAGACCCTCATGGAGGCGCCCGATGTTTCGGACGCGGAAAAGGCGCGCAACATTCGAGCGTGAGTATACCCGGATCAGCATGACGGGGAAAAGGAAGTGTTGGGGATTTTTTTTTTTTTTTTTTTTTTTTTTTTTTTTTTTTTTTTTTGTATGGAAACCCGGGACCTCGGGTGTTCGAATTTTACAAAAGAAATTCAGCTTTAAAATGTCAAGAAATTGACAAAAAAAAAGTCCTCTGTCTACTGGCCTAGACGGAAAAATTGAACTTGCATGGAAAAAATCGGAAGCCGGGAAAAATATGCAGAACACAAAAAAAAAGATCAGAAAATTCAGATTCGATTTTAAAAGATTTTGATTCGCCGCCGTTTTTAGTCCGTCCTTCCTTTATTATTACTAATAATAAAAGGTATAAGGGACGGACTATTGTTTTCGCTTCGGTGTCGTCTGTCGGTCTGTCTGTCGGTCGGTCGGTCGGTCGGTCGGTCGGTCTGTTCCCATAGAAGGACTTATCCAATCCTGGTCGACCTATATATCAAATTAAAGGTCTTTCTACCAGGAACACGAAAGTGGTGGTGCAAATTTTGTCCAGAGAACCGTAAAGCCAAAAAATCAAGACCTTGTTTAGACTGCGGGAGTAAAGGGACTTTTCAGTCTCATTCTGGCAGGATAAACAAGGTATATTCTATTCTATTCTATTTAAAAAAAAAAGTACTTGAAAATCTAACCACTTCCCTTCCCAATCCAGGTCTCCAAGTGTCAGACGACGAGAATGAAGAGGAGGGTGGTAAACCGGCCAAACAGAGAAAGACCAAGATGACGGAAGAGGAACTGAAGAAGTGGGGCACGGTGGACGATCACCCCCTCATTACCAAGTTGGACAACAGGACCCAACTCGACAGACGAGTGCAGAAAGCCAACATGTGGTTCGATAAGGTGAGTCCAGAAGAGTTTTGCTATAGTGGTGTCCATGTTGGTGTACCAAATTTCAATGGAAGACGCGTTCATTTTCGGCACACCTGGAGAGAGTAGTATTTGGGGACTTCACAATACGATCAACACAGGGGAAATAAATTTAGGTTGCTTCCCTTTCTTACTAGTAGCTCTATGGTATCAATAGCCTGTGTATGGATTTCATCAATATTTTTTCAATCCCTAGAAGGCCTGTCAAGTTCCATGGTGATTTGTATGCTGTTAACCTAGCAGTCTGTTAGGGACTAAAGAGAAGATCGGTGAAACCCACCATGTGCTTTTTTTTATTTATTATTATTATTATTATTATTATTTAAGAAATTGCCTCCCAATATCAAAAGTCTCTAGTTTCCAGCTTATATGGAACTATATTTAATTTAATTGTGCTTTTATTTTCAGGACGTGTTCAAGAACGTGGAGAAGGAGGAAGATGAGGACTTTGAGTTGGATAAGATCGCATCCATTTTGAAGGACAAGGGCAAGGTAAAACTTACCGATCATGCATTGCTTAATGGTAATGGTAATGGTAATGATATTACTTTTATTTAACAATAATTACAAAACATGGGAAATAACAATTGAATAAGCAAAATGATAAACATAAAATGTACAGATTAATGAATTGAATTTTTGCTATGCTAATCAATTGTTCGTTTTTTAACATAGTAAGTATTATAAACCCAATGTGGCTAAGCACGGGTGGGGTTTATTATTTTTAATTCATCTTTTTCCAATTATTTTTAATATTTTTATTTTTAATAGGTAGGTATTTTATTTGATTTTTTAGGTGGTATTTTTGAAGTTATTATTTTTTCCCCTTTTCTAAATTACATATGTTAATGCGTTAATGGTTAATGACTTTTCTGATTTTTTCTTTATTATTTGCCACTCAAGTGGGGTATAATCTTAAAAATAAGTAAGATTAACACTCATATTTATGAACAAAATGCTGGCTCTTAAGTTCGTGCTAAGCATAGTCTCAAGGCATTTGATTGGTCGATTTTGACTTGAGACTGATCTAAGAACGATCATTCTTGTTCATAAATACGAGTGTAAATGCTTTTAAATTGCCAATTTCAAGTCCAGTTGTTAACCGTAGTCAACGTTCCTTTGACTTTATCTCGTAGCGTAGACGGTAAAGGTATGTCCAAACATAGTCGAGCGACCGTCAACCGAAATCGTACTCTGCCTCGACAACATAGATTTGCCTCTTCACCTTGTCGATCGATTAGGTAAAGAGGTGAATCTATCGACCTACTTATTTATTTTTGACAGGCAACACATGCCTTTCTATGCATTTATTTTCGACAGGCAACACATTAATGTGTTTGTGCACGCAACACATTAATGTGTTTGTGCACATGCCTTTCTGTGCATTTCTTAAACTTTGTCGTCACTACTATTTGAACTTTTTCATTAGAACGGCAAATAAAATTTGAATTTTCGGCCTTTTAAAATTACTTTTTCGGAGTTTTGACCTCAGATTTAAATTTTTCACAACTTTATACGTAGGAATCGATTTTCATTCATAATTTTTACTCAAAGGCAACTGCTCCATTTGAGATTTAATTTTGTTCCTTATTCCCCAGATCATCCGGGATCGCCGTAGCAAATGGGAGGAAGAAGAGGCGAAGGACGAGAAGGAAAAGCAGAAGGCTCAACTGAAACCTGGCGCTCAGAAGTTTGTCAGTTTTATGAATTCGGACAAGGGAGAAACGGAACTGGCCAAGTTGAAAGAGGAAATTGAGGACGGGTGAGTTGTAATAGAGAGGTTGTGGGTTTGAATCTTTTTTTTTTTTTTAGTAAACAGGTTTCCGCTAATCGAAGAAAGGAGAAAAGGAGAAAAGCTTCCCACCCTCATCTTCATTGAAGAAAATTATAGGATGATAGGAGAAAGCCAGCTGCTCTAAGAACGAACCTTATATGTTTTAGTTTAGGATAGATATCTGATCCCTGTTAGTTTTCAGCTATTGTGTTTTTCATACATTGCCAAGGTGTTTCTTCATACTCTATCGGGATAATTTTAGGGATAATTTGAAACATTTTTTTAAAGGAACAATGGTATTTTGGTAAATATAGCTGAAGGAGCTTATCACGTAAGCTAAAGTCATAACTTCGTAAGAGAGGGACCACCTTTTTTTTTAATGTAAATGTAAGTACCCCTGTTATTCATGTGCTGTAAATTCTGTTTATTCCCCAGCTATGGCACAGACTCGGACACCTACACCACGGACACAGACGAGGACGACCGAAATCTAGATGAGGACTTCGGCTCCGACTACGATATCAACGATGTGTTTAATGATGAAGAACGGAAACAAACGAAAGGTGAGAAAAGAATTGATAATTATTTATAAAAAAAGGTATTCTAAATTCCCTTGCTAAAGAAATAGCAAAGAGTGAGTGCGAAAGGGAAAAAAGGAGATATTTTGGTGGGAAAAAAAAAAAAAAAAAAAAAAAAAAAAAAAAAAAAAAAAAAAAAAAAAAAAAAATCCCCCAAAAACCAGTTTTTTGGCCTTTTGGTTCTCTGGACAAAATTTGCACCACCACTTTCGTGATCCTGGTAGAAAGACCTTTAATTTGATATATAGGTCGACTAGACAGACGACTCCGAAACGAATACAATAGTCCGTCCCTTAAGTATATCTTTTTTTATTACTAAAAAAAAAAATAAAAAAAAAGTAGTCTCCACCCGAAAAGAAGGTCAAAGGGCCCAAAAAGAAGACGAAAAAAAAAAAAAGAGGGAAAAAAAAAAAAAAAAAAAAAAATGAAAAGAAGAGGAGAAAAAGAAGAGAAAAACAAGCACAGTAGTAATGCTATGCAGAAAGTCCTGGGTTCGAATCCCACCGTGGGAAAAAAATGATACTTGGTTAAAGTAGCTATTAACGACACGGTTAATAGCTTAGTGATAACGAGCTTTCTTGCTATGCAGAAGGTTCGGCGTTAAAATCCCACCATCGACAAAAAAAATCAAATCAAGGTATCTTTGTAGTAAAGCAGAGAGCTTTCTCACAATTTTGTGGGTATCACAGTATTACAAGTCTTTCATTTACTCAATCATCATATTTATTATCGCTCGTCTCTTCGACTTGTAATGCCGCCACTGGGCGCTACTCGATTAAAGTAGCTACTCAATTGTCCCCACGAGGCTGAGTGCACCCCGAACTCCAAGCACAGAGCCGAGAAAAAACCTCGGCACCGCCGGGAATCGAACCCGGACCTCCTGCGTGCAAGCCTAGTGTGATACCCACTCGGCCACGGAGGTTTCAAATAATAATAATATTGGTATTCCATAAAAGTAGATATTGAAGACACGGTTAGCCCAGTGGTATCGCGCTGGCTATGCAGAAGGTCCCGGGTTCAAAGCCCACCATCGACAAACAATTTGCACTCATATTTTGATTGCAAATATTTCAACGGATTACTTTCTGGTGTTCTTGTGTTGACCCAGCACCTAAATGGGAAATATTGTGCCTCTTATCGCCCATCTGATGAGGGATATAGGACCGGATTTTGTAAAGCAATGTTATGTTGGTTATTTTTCTGTACATACGTATTGTTTATTATTAGACTTCTAATAAAAATTTATATGAAATTTTCCATAAAATCTATGTACTTTTTTTCTATTTAAATGTTTTTATGTATGGTCAGCCTCAGTGGGGTCGGTAAAAGCCAGCACGCGATTGTCCAGATGGTCACCCATCCGGATACCAACCACGCGCAACGTTGCTTAACTTCAGTGATGTATCGAGGACTGTTGCATTCAGCGTGCTATCGCGCCTGGCATTGTGTTCCAATGATATTAAGTGTAAAAACAAATGTATACTTGGGATTAAACAAATGGGTTTCTAAAAATAAATACCTATTTACCTACCTACCCTTTTTGTAACATTTAACTCGCTGGAGAGATAAACAAGAAGCCCATTACAACGAAGATGAAAATAATAATTGAATTATCGACCTTTTACAGTTATTTTTTCGGAGTTTTGACCTCCAGATTTGGATATTTCCCAACTTTTTAGATAGGAATCGACCATTTATAATTTTTACCCATTTGCAACTGCTCCATTATGTGTACGTACGTACTAAATTAATAATTACTCAATGGAAAACAATAATATGACCTTCTATTACGCACAATTTCTCGCGAGATGGGGCCTTGTGAGATTTGCGCAAAATTTGTTTGCATGTTTAATTGATATTACCTAGTAGGTAGGTATTATTATTGTAATTATTATCGTCCTTCCTTTATTATTACAATAGTAATAAAAAGGTATAAGGGACGGACTATTGTATTTGCTTCGGTGTCTGTCACTCGCTCGCTCGCTCGGTCGGAAAATCCCCAAAAAACAAAAATTTTGTTCTCTGGACAAAATTTGCACCACCAATTTCGTGTTCCTGGTAAAAAGACCTTTAATTTGATATATAGGTCGACCAGGTTTGGACAAGTCCTTCTATGGGGACAGACAGAGTACAACAGACGACACCGAAGCGAATACAATAGTCCGTCCCTTATACCTTTTTATTACTATTGTAATAATAAAGGAAGGACGGGCTAAAAACGAAAGAAAAAGGAAACAAATCTACTGACGTCAAAGTTGCCAGGTTACATAATTCAGGGGTACAGGAACGTTACCCTTAACATTGAACAGGATAGGAGAAAGCCAGCCGTTCCGAGAACGAACATTATCCCATCAGGATAAAATCCACCCCGGGCGGGAATCGAACCCGCGGCCTCTTCTCTCAGTGGTTAAGCCGATAGTAGTACGTGTAAGGTGCTACTGCCAGCCAAGTTACCTTGGAGGGTAGCTCATCTGCTTTGTAAACGCTAGGTCGCGGGTTCGATTCAAGCCCGAGGTAAACTTCGTCCTAAACAGATAAGGTTCATTCTCGGAACAACCGATTTTCTCCTATCCTGTCTTCCTTCTCTCTTCGATTTCGAGACGATAAGACCTTAGCAGTTACAGTTCCCTATCAAAGTGACATGATGTCCTGTGTGTATACCCGCTACAGTTGAGTACAGCGCCATATACCAGTGTTATCAGAGGTGATAAGGCTTAACAATATGATGACCTTGACAGGTAGGCAAGGTTAAGGTCATGTACTACCTATAGGTATACTCACATCTCCGCTAATAGAAATGTGAGGATGATATTATGCCTACTGTAGGGGTAGGTCATGTACTACCTATAGGTATACTCACATCTCCGCTAATAGAAATGTGAGGATGATATTATGGGGGGCGCAGGGGTTCCCAACCTGGGGGGCGCAGGGGTTCCCAACCTGGGGGGTAGGGGGGCAGTTGTTTCGTACCAATGAAACAACTGCTACATTAGACGCATGTGGTCTGTGTTTGTGTGTATGTGGTTACCTTGTTTATTTAGGATAACGTTCTTCCCGGGCGGGATTGATTTTTTTTAAGAGGTTTGATAGAAGGAACTGTAACTAGATAGAAGGAACTTATCGTCCCGAAATCGAAGAGAGAAGGAAGACAGGATAGGTGAAAGCCAGCCCTTCCGAGAACGAACATTATCCCATCAGGATAAAATCTGCCCCGGGCGGGAATCGAATCCACGGTCTAGCGCTTACTAGGCAGACGCGCTACCAACCAAGCTAACTAGTAATTGAACCTAGAACCAAAGCAGACAACAAAGCAGACGCGCTACTCTCTAGCTCATTTTGTTGCTCCCCAATATTTCTGGTGATATTTATATTCTCACCCAAGCACATCCAACAATGCTTCCTCCAATCCTCCATACACCTCCCTGACCTAGATTTATACCGGGGATGGTCTCTCCAAAACATACAGGGTGTTCTAAAAAATTAATTTTTTTTTTTTTTTTTTTTTTTTTTGGTCTGATAGAGGGAACTGTAACTGCCAAGAAGGTCTTACCGTCCTAAAAACGAAGAGATGGATAAGAGAAAGCCATCAGCCGTTCCGAGAGCGAACTTTATTTGTTTAAGATGTCCGCACTGGGTGGGAATCGAACCCGCTTACTCCCATTTTATAACCAACAAGAATTGACTGGTGTGTGGCTATACCCAATATAATATAATAATAATATAATTATTTTATTGTATTTTTTACCTTTCGGTGTTCACAATTTTCTTAAACCTACGCCTTAGAACTAAAATTTATGTTATAATAGGTAATAATAATAATAATAATTCAGTTTTTATTGTACATAAAATTCAAACATGAATGTATACAACGTCGGTACCTATGTTACACTAATAGGTACTAATAATAAAACTTACGCTAAAAATATATTATGATACGCTAAAAAAAATAAAAATAAAATAAATATTACTAAAAAAAACCTACAGGTGTAATGGAGCTCAAAAGGTTCGGTAATAAATGGCTTGGAGCTTGGAGGGTAGCGCGTCTGCCTTGTAATCTCCAAGTTGTGGGTTCAAAAAAAAAGTAGAATACTCGTACAGGTTCACCCTGTCATTATCCTTTTTCCTTTGGATTACCCAGTACATGGGTAGATAGAGATAGATAAATATTTAAACAGAACTACGAGAGAGCGACAGAGAGAGATCGAGGGGTAAAAGAGAGGGAGAGAGAAAAGGGGAGAGAAACAAAAAAGGGGGGGGCAAAAAGTGGGGGAAGCTCCGGCAATCTGGGTCACTGGCACAACTATCGACCCGCCGCGACCTTCATGAAGGTTAAGGTCAGGGTTATAACCTAGGCGACAATATGAAGCGTTGCGAGGCGAAAATTTATGACTGCGCGCGCCTCTCCGGGTGGCCTCAATTTTTCCGGGGGTTTCGCTTCGCCCACCCTTCCCCCACTCCCTCTTTTCCCGTAATTTTCCTACCTATCTCTTATCTATGTCCTTTTTTCTCTCAGCTTTCCTTCTCCTACCTACCTAACCCCTTTTCCTGAATTATCCTACGTGCCTCTCTCCTTTTAATCCATCTTTTCTGTTTTTCTACCTACCTCTTATCACCCACTCTTCCTCTACTCCCCCTTTTTCCTGAATTTTCCTACCTACCTCTTATCTATGTCCTCTTTTTCTACCTACCTCTTATCACGCACTGTTCCCCTACTCCCCCCTTTTTCCTGAATTTCCCTACCTACCTTTTATTTTATCCATGTCCTCTTTCTCACAGCTTTCCCACCTACCTACTCTCCCTTTTCCCTGAATTTTCTTACCTACCTCTCTCCTTTTAATCTATCTTCGCTGCTTCACTACCTACCTACTACCTACCTCTTTATCATCTACTCTTCTTCTACCAATCCCTTTTTTCTCAGTTTTCATACCTACCCCTTATCTATGTCCTTTTTTACTCAGCTTTCCTACCTACCTACTTTTTTATCACCCATTCTTCTTCTACTAATCCTTTTTTTTCTGAACTTTCCTACCAAAACTCTATCTCACAATTCTCACCTACTGCCGACCTACACTATACATATAGTCCTTTTTACCTTCCTTATCCTTTAGGAAGGAACGATAATGGAATTTTTCTGAAATTTGGTACTCTACCTACCTCCTTTCTCTCAGCTTTATGAAGAGCAATATAAGTAAGGTTAAGAGAGAAGAAGGAAGAAGGGAAGGAAGGAATAGAGAGAGACGGAGAGAAGAGAGGACGAAGAAGATAAATGAAGTGATGAAGAGGTTAAGGAGTTAAACAGAATGGAGAGAGAGAGAGAGAGAAAGGAAGGGAGAGAAAAGGATAAAGATAGCGAAATAGGAGGGAAGACAGGACGGAGAAGATAGGTGAAGAGGCTAATGAGAGAGAGAGAGAGAAAGAGAAGGGAGAGAAAAGGACAAAGATAGCCAAATAGGAGGTATAAGAGAGGATGAAGAAGGTAGCTGAATAGGGTAACTAGATAAAGAGAGAGAAGGGAGAGAGAGAGAGAAAGGAAAGGATAGAAAAGGATAAAGATAGAGAAATAGGAAGAAGGAGAGATGAGAGAGAGGGAAGAGAGAGGAAGAAAACGTGGGAGGTAGAATTATTCGAGATTTCACAACAGTTTGCAATTCATCACCATTTCACCTTTTGAATGGGGAATTGGGGATAGCAAAATGTAAGGGGATGAATAGGGATTTCAGGATGATATAATAGGTAGGTGCAAGGGAAGGATGTAGGTTCATTTATAAAAGTGGAATGAATGGGCCATACTGGAATAAAATGGGTCCTAATGGACTAAAATGAGTCCTAATGGAATAAAATGAGTCGTATAATGGAATAAAATAGGGCATAATGAGTGTGGGAGGACAAATGAATGAACGAGAGTAGGTAGGTACTGATTTGTCGATCTTTTTAGTTTCTCTCTCCCTCCCTTTTTTTCTCTCTCCCTCTCTCTTCTTGTCCATCTTCTTTCCTCTTCCTTCTCTCTATCTTCCTCTCACTCTCCCTCGTTATCTCTTAATCATTTATCTCTCTCCCACTCACTAAGCTGTCACCTTCCTTCTTCAAGGCGGGTAGCTACCTTGTAAGCGCTAGGCCGCGGGTTCGATTCCCGAACAGGGCGGATTTTTCCTAAACCGATAGGGTTTGTTCCCGGAACGGCTGGCTTTCTCCTATCCATCCTGTCTTTCTTCTCTCTTCGCTTTCGGGACGATAAGACCTTAGCAGTTACAGTTCCTTCTATCAGACCTCTAAAAAAAAAAAAAAAAAGAAAAAACCCTTGGCGTTTGAATTTCTTTCTACAAGCCCCCAAAAAAAAAAAAAAAAAAAAAAAATTACTTACCCATTTTGTAGGTAGATAGATTATTTTGTGATTTGTTGGGAGAGGATAGGTAATATGCACCAAAAAATGGCCCACAATTATGAATTTTAAGAAAAAAAAAAAAAACCGCGAAATATGCATTTGAATAATATGCAAACATGCAAAATCCGCTCCCTATTTGTATCAGAGGTCAGAAGAGGTTGCCAGATGCAACTTTGTAATTTGTAATCCACATGGAGGTAAATGTATAGGTACTTGGAATTACAATATGCAACAGCTGGGTAGTCAGGGTAGTATTGCGAAATGCCACGTTCCGAGAACGTACGGTCTGAAAACAAACAAATAGTCAGCCTAGTTAGGTATGTAGCTTATTCGAGGATAGCACGCCTGCCTTGTAAGCGCTAGGTCGCGGTTTCGATTTTTAAACTTTATCCTCTACAGATAGGGTTCGTTCTCGGAACGACCGGCTTTCTCCTGTCCTTCTTCTCGCCTCGCTTTCGAGACCTTACCAGGCAGTTACACTTCCCTTTGTACCAACCCTAAGAACCCTGCCCTTTCCATTTTCAACTCCACTCACAGAAAATACCTAGGGAGGTACCTACTGACAAACAGTTTCTTGAGAGGTTTGAACTGGAACTACTCAGGTTTCACGGTCCCAAAAGCGAAGACAGAAGGAAAAACAGGATAGGAGAAAGCCAGCCGTTCCAAGAACGAACCTTATCTGTTTAGGATAAATTACCTTCTGCTGATTTTGAGTCTCAAAAATATCAATCAGGATTTTTTTCACCTCCAATTTTTAGCACTACTCTCATTAATCTGTTCTCCCACACTCATTATGCCCTATTTTATTCAATTATGCCCCATTTATTCCCGACTTTATAAAATGACGGCTGGCTGAAGAATGGCATTTTTCCTGGCGTTTCCTGTAAGTACCACGGGGACGGTTTAGGGGTCCCTGTGCCCCGGATATTGGATACTGGGAGGAAAAATTCTAATGAACTCCAAACTCAAAATCCAGGCGAAACAGTTTTCCCGTCAGCACGTGGCGAGCGTTCACAGTGTCAAGGTTGAGTCAGTGGCGTAGCCTGGGATTTTCAAACGAGGGGGTTCATGGACGACTGACGACCCAAGCAGGATGTTGTCGAGTTCAGTCGACATCGATCAATTCCCGGTCGACCATGTGTGGATGTATCTCAAGACGTTATCAGTTACCTGAGTTACCCCTCCATCAAGATCTACGAAGACACCTCGACCTAGCGTTTACAAGCAGTGGCGTAGCGTGTATGTATGGCGTGTATGGCGGCCATACAACTCAAAAGTTCACTCTAATGCCCATAAATATTAATGGCATGTAGGTACTGTGATGGGACTTGGTAAACCTGTGCATAAGCCTTACAACATCCTACACTTGAATTTAGACCACGCTACGCCACTGCTTACAAGGCAGACGAGCTACCGACCAAGCTAACTAGGATGGCAAGGTATAGCTTTACGAAGAGGGAACTGGATTTGGTGTTACCCAAGCCTCCATGGAAACGGCGCCACTGCTTAGGTTACCCCAGCCCCCATGAAGACCCCACACCACTACTCGGGTCGGTACGTTATGACGTCTTGTAACACGAGTTAACATTAACAATGTAAACCGAAATGCAAGCCCGCAGCCGTTTCCAAACTAGCTTTTTTTTTAAGAGGTTTGACAGAGGGAACTGTAACTGCTATGGTCATAACGTCCCGAAATCGAAGAGAGAAGGAAGACAGGATAGGAGAAAGCCAGCCGTTCCGAAAACGAATATTATCCCATCAGAATAAAATCCGCCCCGGGCGGTAATTGAACCCGCGTCCCAGCGCTTACAAGGCAGACGCACTACCAAAGTACCAACCAAGCTAACTAGGCTGGCCCCAAACTAGCTTTTTTTGGTGGTTTGATAGAGGGTCTTAACAACGAAGGTATTCAAGTCCAGAAATTGCCAGCTTAGATAGCTTGGTTGGTAGCGCGTCTGCCTTGTAAGCGCTAGGCCGCGGGTTCGATTCCCGCCCGGGGCGGATTTTATGCTGATGGGATAATGTTCGTTCTCGGAACGGCTGGCTTTCCTCCTATCCTGTCTTCCTTCTTTCTTCGATTTCGGGACGATAAGACCCTAGCAGTTACAGTTCCCTCTGTCAATAATAATAATAATAATAATAATAATTGAAAAAAGTCAAAAAAGTCAAAAAAATGGAAAGAGAAATTCAACCTTTCCGAAAACGAATCTTGCCTATATCTGTTTGGGATAAAGTTCTTTCTGATGGTGGGGGTGGGTGGGAAAAAGAATATTTTCGTGAGTTTTTGGAGTGAATGAACCTTTGAACTTTGTTAGACCAGGGCAAAAGACATTGACCTCTCTGCCTCCCTCTCTCTCTCCCTTTCTTACATATTCTCTCTCTCTCTCTCCTTCTCCCTTTCTTTCTCTCTCTCTCCCTTTCTTACCTAGTCACTCTCTCTCTCTCTCTCTCTCTCTCTCTCTCTCTCTCTCTCTCTCTCTCTCTCTCTCTCTCTCTCTCTCTCCATTTTCTCCCTGTTTTTATTCCCTCGTCCTCTTTCTTCCCTCTTCTTGTCCCAGATTCGTCTTCCTTGATTACGTCTAGGTATTCTTCTTGCCAACTTCGCAATAGGAAGAAAGGGAGAAAGGGAGAGAAAAGAGAACAAAAATTGGACAGAGAGAGGAAGAAAGGAGAAGAAGGGGAGAGAAAGAGGAAGAAAGAGAGAGAAAAGAGAACGAAAATTGGACAGAGAGAGAGGAAGAAAGGAGAAGAAGGGGAGAGAAAGAGGAAGAGGAGGGAAGAAAGAGGAAGAGGAGGGAAGAAAGAGGAAGAGGAGGGAAGAAAGAGGAAGAGGAGGGAAGAAAGAGGAGGAGGAGGGAAGAAAGAGGAAGAGGAAGAAAGAAAGAGGAAGAGGAGGGAAGGAAGAGGAAGAGGAGGGAAGAAAGAGGAAGAGGAGGGAAAAAAGGGAGAAAGAGAAAGAAATGGGAGAAAGAGGAGAGAATGGTACCTGTTACCTTGTACCTAATATTTTCCCCGTTCCCGGGTGTGGGAAGTTCTGGATGCAAGCTGCCAATATAATGAAGGTGCCCCAGAATTTTCCTTCTATTCCTTCTTCTTCTTCTTGTTCTTCCTCTTCTTCTTCGTCTTCTTGCTCTTGCTCTTCTTCTTCTTCTTGCTCTTCCTCTTCTTCTTCTTGCTCTTCTTCTTCTTCCTTCTTCTTCTTGCTCTTCCTCTTCTTCTTCTTGCTCTTCTTCTTCTTCCTTCTTCTTGCTCTTCTTCTTCTTCTTCTTCTTCTTCTTCTTCTTCTTCTTCTTCTTAAATAATACACAAAATGTGAAGATACGTGGGTACCAACCAGAAAATAGAGGAGAGGGATGTGAGGATGTGCAATATTGTACACTTTGTATTGGTATTCATTATATTTAAGATTTATATGTAAGTATTAGGTACCTAATTCCATAAAATAAAACGGAAATTATTCAATTCTTCTACATCCCTTTTTTCCTCTTTTTCTTCTTCTGCCTCTTCTTCTCCTCCTCCCCCTTTTCTTCTTCTTCTTCTTCCTCTTCTTCTCCTTCTTCTTCTTTGTCGTCTTCTTCCAAAATCTCAAGATTTTGTCTTTTTTAATATGTATGTAATATAAAATCTAATACATAATATCGTGTTGTAACAGGAATTTCAATGTTCTTAATACAAATACATACCTATACATTATTGTCTTATCATAATATCGTACCCATCATGTTGTTATTGTTGTTGATGATGTATGGCGCAATACTGTGCGAAAGCTAGAAAGCTTAGAAAGCCACAGGTTGTTGAAACGCGCACTAGTTCCATTCAGATTTAGGTCAATCCGATTATTGCTTTCTAAAGACAGCATCAATGCTATTCTTTTTTTACTTTCCCTATCCAAATTATAGTACCTCAGCAACCTCCGTGGGCGATTTGGTATCACACTGGGCTTACACTCTGGAGGTGCCGTGTTCGATTCCCGGTTGGGTCGAAATTTTTTCGGCTCTGTGCTTGCATGGGGTTCGGGATGCACTCAGTCTTGTGGGGACAATGGAGTAGCTACTTTAATCGAGTAGAAACCAGTGGCAGCAAATTTTTGGGATATTGGAAGTTAGGTATCAAGTTTCCTCATCCCTAAAAATTGCCTTTCGTTTCGGCGGAGTTGAGTGTCTAGGTTTTCCTTTCCTCCAGGATGGGCATGCTACGACACAGACCACACGAGTCTACTGTAGCAGTTGTTTCATTGTGTACGAAATAAAAACGGCGATGAAACACTCATCTTTATTTCTTATTATTTTCGTTCACTCCCTAAACACTCATCTCTCTTTCCCTCTCCCTCTCTCTTTCTCTCTCTCTCTCTTTCTCTCTCTCTCTCTCTTTCTCTGTCTCTCTCTCACTCTCTGTCTCTCTCTCTCTCTCTCTCCAGATTTCTAGAAGAAAAAAACACTCGCCTTTAGAAAAAAAAAAAAAAAATGGCAATACGTACGTTCCTACCTATTGGTAAACATCTTGAACATCGTCCTTGACATTCCATTGATCATTGAGATGGCATTCAACGTGTTAATTATAACTGTTAACCCAGACGTTTCCTGGTTTAAACCATCGTTAAACCTCTTAGCATTCACTGAATGGTATAGATAGTAGATACGGCCTTGCCCCGGGCAATTCAAATATATAGAAATATGGAATTGAGAAATGAGTAAAAATAAACTCAGAAGAGAGAAGAATAGATTGAATATGATGAAAGAATCTCGTGTGATTTAATAAGAAAGGTCGTCTGCCTTGTAAGCGCTGGGTCGTGAGTTCGATTCCAGCCCAGGGCGGATTTCATCCTAAAGAGATAAGGTTCTATCTCGGAACGGCTGGCTTTCTCCTATTCTCCATATCCATAGATTCTCCCTTTTGTGTTTTCGCTTTCGGGACGATAAGACCTAAGTATATACGTAGTTACAGTCCCCTCTATCAAAACTCTTAAAAAAAAATAAAAAAATAAAAATCTTGTGTGATTAAATAAGAAAGGTCGCCAGCAGCACGTTGAAAACACGTTTCCCGTGGATCACTGAAGCAACGTTGCGCGTGGTTAGTATCCGGATGGGTGACCATGAGGGCAACCGCGTGCTGTTGGCTTTCCCGGCCCCACTCAGGCTGGGTGAGGTTAATGTAAGGAGGTGAGTAGCTTGTCACCCAATGGAGGGTAAAACCCCCCGTTGCTAAACACCTTGGCAGTTATACAGTAACATAAAACCCCTAAAAGAAATAGGTTCAGAGAATAAAAAAGGTACCCACCTACCTACACTGAGAAAAAAAAAATGGTGACAGGGTGCCACAAGTTTGAGGTGAAGAACTCTATTATTGGGTTACTTCCCCTGATTTAGGCTGTTGGAATGCTATATTATAGTGTCGAGATTTCCGACATAGAGTTCAATATTAGAGTGCCGGAACCCAGTCACCCAATTGGGCTGCCGGCACCCTGGTTTTTTTCTCAGTGATACCTATCTCAGTTTTACGTTTCAAAAATATGACTTTGCAGACATTTCATGAGCCTTCATTAAAAAAAAAAAAAAAAAAAAAAAAAAAAAAAAAAAAAAAAAACGCTACAAGTTCTAAAGGTTATCTCTTGCTGTGAAATAATAAAATGCACCTAATTAAGCACCAGCTTTCAAAAGTCCGCAGGATTCTATTTTCTTCTTCTTCTTCTTCTTCTTCTCCTTCTTTTTCTTCTTCTTCTTCTTCTTCTTCTTCTTTTTCTTCTTCTTCTTCTTCTTCTTCCTTTTCTTCTTCTTTACTTTTTTTTTTTACTGTGCCGATCATTACAACTAGAATGATGTCGACGTGTTTTTCCATCAACCAACGGACCTTTGCCATTTACCAACTACATAATATTCTCTTCTCCTCTTCACCTCCTCCTCTCTTTCCTTCTTCTTCTCTTCCATCTCCTCTTCCTACTCCTCCTTCTACTCCTCCTTCTCAGGGGGTGATAAGAATCGGCCATAAACTTCTAGTCTTCACCACCACGACAGAATGCAATTGGAAAAGCAAATGGAAAAAAATGGGGTTAAGAGGAAGAGAAGAAGGTAGAGCATACGGGAGGAGGAGTTGAAGAATAAGAGTCGAAGGAAGAAGAACAACAACAAGGGGGAAGAAGAAAACGAAGAAGAAGGAGGCAAAAAAGAAGGAGGATGGGGAGGGGGAGGAGGAGAAGAAAAAGAAGGGCAAGAAGAAGAAGAAGAGGAGGAGGAGGAGGAGGAGGAGGAGGAAAAGAAGAAGAAGACAAATGAAGAAGAGAGAAAAAGCGCAGTCTGAAGTTGCATACGAACGTAATAAAATATCTCGTTGAAGAAATTACGATGCGACGCTTACCGGTAAAAAAGAAGAAGAAAAAAAAAAGAAGGACGAGGGTGAAAAAAGAAGAAGAAACAGGGTGGAAAGAAGGAATAATTAGGGCGAATAGAGGAGGAAGCGGAAATAAGATGTAAAGAAAACGGGAAAATAGAGAAAGAACTAGAAAAAAAGTTAAAAAAAAAAAAAAAAAAATACGAAAGGTGAGTCAAGCCCCGAGTCTTAAAAAGGTACGCGTATGATTCTGAGTCCCGTTTGAGACAATTTAAGTGAAGAACCATTGTGGGTTAGGGGCCTCAACTCATGTCCTTCTCCAATTTTCTAATCGGGGACTATTTACCTACGGACAAGTATCTATCCTTAGGTAAACAGGTACACTTTTATTATTATTATTTCTTTTCTTGAGTGGGAGAAAAATAATAATAATAATAATAATAATAATAATAATAATAATAATAATAATAATAATAATAATAATAATTATAATAATAATAATAATAATAATAATAATAATAATAATAATAATAATAATAATAATAATAATAATAATAATAATAATAATAATAATAATAATAATAATAATAATAATAATAATAATAATAATAATAATAATAATAATAATAATAATAATAATAATAATAATAATAATAATAATAATAATAATAATAATAATAATAATAATAATAATAATAATAATAATAATAATAATAATAATAATAAAATAAATAAAGAATAAAATAAAATAGGAAAGAGGAAGAAGAAAAAGAAAAAGAAGAGAGAGAGAGAAAAATACTGGGGAAAAAAGGTAAGGCCAAGCACGCAGTAAAACGTAACGGTAACAATTTTCCCGCTTGCCCTGTTTTTTTTCCCTCCCCTGAGGAGAAGAGATAGGAGGGATTTTTTATTCAATTCCCCGTTCAGAGGTAAAACTGCTCGCGGGGAAGAGGGAATTATAAAGGTCAAGGTTTCGAGCTTTTCTGTGAAGAGCATCGTTGCAAAGGGAGGGAAAGGGATTTATTAAAGGGAGGGATTCAAGGGAGAGAAAAAAGGGAGAAAATGATAGCAGGATGGTACGGAGCCTGAGGGAAATAAAATAGGGTGGGAAAAGGGAGAGAATGAGTGGTGGGAATTGAGAACGAGGAGAGAGAATTGAGGAGGGGGGAAAACGGTAAAAGAGGAGGGCTAGAGCAGGTTTAGGAGTGACTAAAGGAGAAATAAAAGCAAGAATTGAGAAAGAGGACTGTGAAAAGGAGAAAGGGGAGGGAGAAATTGAGGATTAGAAGGGAAAAGGAGAATGATGAGGGGAGAAAGAGAAGATATAAAAGCAGAAATAAGAGGAAGAAACGAAGAATGAAAAGAGAGAAATGAATAGATTACATAGGTATATGCTGAGAAAGTAAATTTCAGGATTGAAGAGGGATTGAGAACGGGAATGGAAAAAAGGAGAAAGAGGAGGGAGAAAAAGAGAATGAGAGGTAAAATTGAGAACAAGGAGGAAGAATTGGGGAGGAAATAAAGAGAGGGAGGAGCAGTGTTGCATTTTCTGGGAATCTTCCTCTCCCTCGTTGCATTAAACGAAAAATGTTGGTAGGCCCTGTACAGCTACCTTTGGTTGGGTGGAAGAGCTCCTTACTTGAAAATGTTGCTATTGCCATTCTCCTCCTCCTCCTTCTTCTCCTCCTCCTCCTCCTCCTTCTTCTCCTCCTCCTCCTCCTTATTCTTCTTCTTCTTCTCCTTCATTTTCCTTCTTCTTCTCCTCCTTCTTTTTCCTTCTTCTTCTTCATACGTCATCTCATTCTATTGAGAAACTTGAAAACTATGTAGGTAACGTACCTACCTGTTTCCCAGGGAGAAATCCTCTATTATCTTCTCCCAGAATTCCCTCTTATTCAATTTATACCTCTACCTCGTTCAAAATTTCCTCCCTCTACAACTTTATTCCCTCTTTTCTTTCCTCGACATGTCCTCTGTCCCGGGAAAGAAATCCCTCATTTTCTTCCAAAAATTCTCTCTTATTCAATTTATCCCTCTAGCTCGTTCAATATTCCCTGCCTCTATAACTTTATTCCCTCTTTTCTTTCCTTGACATATCCTCTGTTCCGGAAAACAAATCCCTCATTTGCTCCCAAAATTCCCTCTTTCTATAATTCATCCCTGCACCTTCTCGACAATTCCCTCCCTCTACAACTTTGCTCCCTTTTTCCTTCCCTCGACGTTTGCCTTACCTTCCTGTATCTCTTTCACGTAGATTTCCCGATTTTCGCCCACACAAAAACTGTTCTATTCAAATAGGAGCTGTCAGGGATGGAAAGCTTGCATCTGAAAGCAATTTTGTACTTTGTGCACGTTGCATTTTGCAATTATGTTGACGTCAGAGAATGGTGGCACCTGTAGAGTTGAACTTGAAACACTAACAACACACAAAAAGCCCAAACTGAGGCTTAGGTGTAGGGGCTGGCCAGCCCCAAAGGACGGGTTGAGCTTCTACGAATCTGAAACACTAACAGCCCGAAGTATGCATAGTTTTGCTCTGTACTACTACGCCATATGAACAGGCAGGACCCTACTATCACAGATGAGTACCCACTGTGCAGAGGATCTCCTCGCACAGTGCAAGACCTCAGGCACCAACCCAAACCTACCGCATCGTTCCTGCTGTTGGAGGAAGAGGAGGAAAAGGAGATGACTTCGCTACAACAACAACACAACAACACAACAACGCCATAACTTTTGCAAATTGTGAACTATCCCCTGTTCCATAAAGAGGTTAGAAATTTGCATTTATCACCACAAAATGCATTACGTAATATTACAGAAGCAAAAGCAGGCAGTGAACTCAACCCCAGCCAGCCTGGTTAGCTTGGTGGGTAGCGCGTCTGCCTTGTAAGCGCTAGGCCACGGGTTCGATTCCTGCCTGGGGCTTATTATCCTGAATAGATAAGGTTCGCTCTCGGAACGGCTGGCTTTCTCTTATCCTGTCTTCCTTTTCTATTCAATTTCGGGACGATAAGACGATTCTGTTCCCTCTGTCAATCTTCTTAAAATAAGAATAAAAATGTCTTCGGTATGGATATATTGGAAATGTCCCTGATCATCCGCTCAGAGGTCTCATCAACCGGTGAAGTCACCAAGGATCGCGATCAAAGCAAAGGGCAACAACCGCGCCGCGCGGGTAACATGCCCTGTACGGAGCAAAATCCAAGGGTGATTGATCCCGGCGCGGCGTACGGAGTCCCCGTCACAAAAGGTGAATAGACTAGAGTGCACATCACAAAAGGTGAATGGACGCGAGTACACACATCGGAAAAGGTGAATGGACTGGAGTACACTCACGAGACTCGCGAGAGCGACTTTTCCCGCCAAGTCTTTCCTATCGATTATGCTTTATCGATATATCGGCGTAGCGCAGGCTCACTGAGTCGGGTACAAGACTCCAGAGATAAGGGGAGGGGAAAACTGGTTGTATTCTGATTCTGAGCTTAAAAGAGGGGAAGTTACACTACCGAAGCTCGGGGTAACTGGTTGCATAGTGAGCTTAAAATAGGGAAAGTTAGACTACCGAAGAGCGGGGTAACTGGTTCTAAGCTGAACTTAGAGGGGTAGAGGGGAAATTGTAGATTCGAAGGGCTGAGGGAAAACCTTGACCAGTAAAGGGAAAGGGGAAGGAGGTAGGTGATGTGGTTGTGAATGGATAGCCAGAGACGATAGCATGTTGAATGCACCAGTTAGTAATTGATCACAGAAGTAACGTTGCACGTGGTTGGTGTCCGGATGGCACCCCATGGGGGTAATCGCTTGTTGGCTTTAAATAAAGTCTCATCAATAAAAAGGTGTCCTGGTATTTCCAAAAAGGAATGCAAGTATACAGGTACATAATCATCTAGAGTATTTATTTGAGTTGAATAGAAATGTAGATATATAAGAGAAATGAGTAAATAAATACATTTATGTACCTATAACTAACATTTCTTCAAGCGAAAACAGTTGTACATCGTAGGTAACCCATGTCCCAGCTCGTTCATAAAACAAGAAATGAATAAAAATAATCACCAATAATAATTAAACGTTAAAGAGTGAGAGTAGTTGGATTTAATACCTATGTGATATTTTTTTTTTTTTTATAAAGAACTACCTACCTAGGTGTAGGTATAAAAAAATTACATCTTCTTGAACATTTCAGAATACTGTGTGGTTCAGACATGTCTGATTTCTCTTCAGAATCACTTTCTCTCTCATTGATGGGGCATGATTTCTCTCTAACTTCTTTCCAAGTGTAGAGCCAACTGGTAGAGATTAGATATCGAGCTTTCATGCAAACCGAGAGATTTTGATTGATTTTTGAAGAGCTTTAACGTCACTTATCAGGGAAAGAAGAGAATTTAATAGATGGATTCCGAGGCTGTACGAATATAACGGCACATGGAAAATTGACAAAGAAAGAGAACGTCACTGTTTAAAGAGCCGGGGATATTACCCTTCATTCGGGTACAGTCAACCCACCTCCTCACATTAACCAAAAGCCAGCAGCACGCTATTGCCCGAATGGACAAGCATCTAGATACCAAACACGTTCAACGTTGCTTAACAATGGTATAAATTGTGGTGTTACTGTGCGCTGATTGAGATATGCTTAAGGCAATCTGCTTGAAATTACGAAATTACTTGAAATTAAGATTGAAATTGAAATCGGGCAGATTGAAATTAAGTACTGAATTAAGTATTCTTAACTTACCTCCACTAAGTAAAATAGATCACATTCGAAGTATTGAAAGTGGACCTTCTTCTATTTGAAGGTTGAAGTTTACTTGAGATTCTCTCACTTGAATCTTAGTTGAGGAGACTCTTTCACTCAGCTTTCTTTGTACGTCACGACAAAAAAAATCACTGAAACTCATTGAGCATGAAGTTAGAACCATGTTAACCAAGCTCAAGGATGTAGACAGGGTGATATAGGAAGATGAGGGCGTCACGGTATGGAAATAAGAAAGAGGAGGAGGAGGAGGACGACGAAGAAGAAGGAGGAGAATAATAACAATAGGAGGAAGAAATGAAGTAGATGAAAAGAAGAATTACCAGAGGAGGGTTAGGAGTTAGAGGAGAAAGAGAAGGAAGAGGAGAAGAAGAAGGTAAAGAAGGAGAAGGAGTAGGAGGAGGAGGAGGAGAAGAAGAAGAAGAAGAAGAAGAAGAAGAAGAAGGAGGAGGAGGAGAAGAAGAAGAAGGTAAGGAAGGAGGAGGAGGAGGAGAAGATGAAGAAGGAGGAGGAGGAGAAGGAGAAGATGAAGAAGAAGGAGGAGGAGAAGAAGAAGAAGGAGGAGAAGATGATGAAGAAGAAGAAGGTAAAGAAGGAGGAGGAGAAGATGAAGAAGAAGAAGGAGGAGGAGAAGAAGAAGAAGGAGGAGGAGAAGAAGAAGAAGAAGAAGAAGGAGGAGAAGAAGAAGGAGGAGAAGGAAGAGGAGGAGAAGAAGAAGAAGAAGAAGGAGGAGGAGGACAATTTACATTCGGGAAACTGTACTAAAGCATAGAGGAAATCCAAGATGGTGAGCCTTTGGAATCGATTTGAGAAATCTTGATTTTGGCTTACCCAGTATAAGTCGGTCAGGGTGACCCGAATTTCGAAACATTGAAAGTAAAAGTTCTCACTACTAATCTGAATCCGAACCAAATTTCTATTTATAAAACTCTTACTATGATTATTACTACTCATGACTAATTTCTACAGTCAAACCTGGATATTTAAGCAATGTTGCGCGTGGTTGGTTTTGGGGGGCCATCTGGACAGTCGCATGCTGCTGGCTTTTCCCAGCCCCCCTCAGGCTGGGTGATGTTAATGTGAGGAGGTGGGAAACCGCCAAATAGAGGGTAAAACCCCCGTCATCGTCACTAAAAACCATCTCTCTCTTTCTCCCCCCCCCCTCTCTCTCTCTCTCTCTCTCTCTCTCTCTCTCTCTCTCTCTCTCTCTCTCTCTCTCTCAACCTCGTGTCACCTTATGACAAGTGCACCGAAATGCAAGCCTTGTGTTGCACCCAATGCATAGCAAGGTTCAAGGTCATCTTGTTCCACGTGCATAGGAAATAGCGACACGTGTGCTCTCTACCGGTGACCTTGGGAACTATACTGTCCCGTGTGTCCTTGAAAAATTGAAAATTAGCTTTTTTTAATGCTAATTGTCTGGTAAGTAAGTATATAAGTGTTACGTACCTACCTGTTGTTTGTTATAAAGCGATGCATTTTTTCAGCAATGTTTTTTTTTTCCTCTAAATAAAGGGCTACCAGAAAGACCTATTGAATAAAAAAAGGAGAGAGAGAGAGCCAGAGAGAGCAGTAACCTTTACAATTTAATATTTTGTTATCAAACATCAGAAGTTAGACCAGCAATCAGTATTATTAATATAACTATTATTATCTACTTTATCCCTATGTCCTTGAGTGATAAGAAGCTGATAAGGGGGGCTCTTGACACCGAAAAAGGGTCAATATACTATATTGGGTCACTGCCCCCCAAAATTTTGTGATGGACGTAGGTGTAGGTACCTAAATATGTATGTATGTAGTTGGCGGAAAAAAATCATTTCATTTGAATCTTTCAATAGGAATACCTACTTAGGTAGGTACTTAGTAAAAAAAAACTATTTCCCTACTTACCTACACTTTGTAGGTATTTATGTGTCTATACCTATACCTATCCTATATCTTTGTAATACTAATACTTTGTAATATGTGGTTTTAATTTTAATAATGTGTTGCCCTGTATATTACAATTTAGTACAATTACAGCCCTGTATATTACAATTTAGTACAATTACAATCGTGTATATCACTGCGTTTTCATTATTCCAAACCACTTTCTTTATCTGTTCACTTAACCTGTTGATGTTCACTTGGAGCAGAACTGCGATACCTCGGTCTAAACACGAAGTGAAGGACTGATGTTTTAACTCCCAAAAGCCAAGAGAGAAGGAAGACAGGATAGGAGAAAGCCAGCCGTTCCGAGAACGAACCGTATCTGTTTAATATAAAATCCGTCCCTTGCGGGAATCGAACCCGCGGCCTAGTGCTTACCCTTCAAGCCAACCAGGCTGGCGAGAAGATTTTTAATAGCAAATTTTTGGGCTCGGGCGTCCCGAAATTTCGACTTAAGAAGGTGGTCTACAAAGTCAATGGTTAGATGGCGCGAAGAGCCCAGTGGCAAAGCGCTTGATTGCCACAAGGAAATTTCCGGGTTCGAATCCCACCATAGACGAAAAAATTGCACTTATTTCGATTTCAAACATTTCAACGGGTTACGGGCTTTCTAATGTTCTCGTGTTGACCCAGCACCTAAATGGGAAGTATTGTGTCTCTTCTCGTTTACCTTTCATGTATAAAACCATACTACAGGACAGGGCACGGTGGACGTGCTACGACACAGACACGACGCTTTCTGTTTCACTGACCCATTGATGAGACACACAAAGGGTTAGCCATCATTTCTGGTCGTCATTCTCTCCCACAATTTTATTATAATCTCTGGTATAGTTTACCTTGGTACTTCCACTTCTTACTGTTTAGTTGATTAGTGGAATTCTCTGTTTTTACCTAGCTACCTTTCTGAAAGCAATTTTGAGGTATTTAGTGTAAGTAGGGTATGGTCCTTCACTGTGTACTCACTACACCCGACAGCCCCAAGACCCGAAAAATGAAAGACAACGATATTTTCTCATTTGAATTTCTCGAGAAATGGCCACTTTAATATAAAAAAAGTGTCACTTCCTGGGTTCAAACCGAGTTTGTCACCACGGGATGTGCCATATGCATTTTCCTAGGACCAATGAGGTACCTAGGTACATTACCATGAGGAGCTGGTTTGCTGCAAAAAAAAGGAAACCCAACAGTTTGAGGGCTGCCTTTCAGGTGGCCAAAAACTTTCTCCCATCTTTCAAGAGCTTTCTCCACAAGAGGAAGATTTTTGAACGTGCTCGATCCACGGTCTCCGAGTTGTGAGTACTTCACTTTCACCGTCATCTTGTAGTAAATTGAACAAGGACAGAGATAGAACAACGTGCACGAGGGAGAGAGAGAGGTGGTAGGCAAAAACTGGCAAAAAATTGTAACGAACTGAGAGTCTGTAAGTCCCTCTCTCTCTCTCTCTCTCTCTCTCTCTCTCTCTCTCTCTCTCTCTCTCTTTCTCTCTCTCTCTCTCTCTCTCTCTTCGTTATCCTTTCACTTTCTCTGAAGAGAAATTATGAAGAAACGTAAATAATTAAAATAAAATAAGATATAGATTTAACTTCGATATATCTATATAATATATAGAATACATATTATGGAAGTTAACCATGAATCTAAGTATAGGTAGTAGATACTATTTAGTATATAAAAATGAATATTTGTTTGTGTGTTTAAACTTTATGCCTGGCCAAACCGCTCATCCGATTGCTATGAAACTTTGTCAACTTATTGCTTGCGCTCCCGTGAAGGTTTTAGGCTGTTTTCCGGTCCGTTTTTGTTAAGCTACGCCGAGCAAGACCACTAAATGGATGAGTGACATGAACGGCCATGCCTTCAGGATTTACTAGCAGAAATCCGGAGCGAAGCGACGGGTTTCGGCTAGTAGATTACAAAAACTAGATAACTATAATATTAAATTTATGTTGCTATTACTTACCCTATGTATTGATAAAATTCATATAAGTTTACTATCTCTCACTCTGTCTCACTTACTTTTTGTGCTTCTCTCTCTCCATCTCTCTCACTTCTTTTCTCAATAGGTCAAATTATTCAATTATTCTAAATATCTCGAAAATTTCACTAGGTATTGAAAAAACCACAAGACAACCAAAACTGTAGGCGAAATGACCACATGATGGTCGTTTTCATAAAAAAAGGGGGACCATCAACCGATAATTTGATCAATTTCAACCAAAAATTTCTCATAGGTACCCAAAATTATCTCCAGAAATTTTTTTAAACTTAAAAAAGAGGTCTGATAAAGGGAACTGCAACTGTTATGGTCTTATCGTCCTCGTCCAGAAAGCGAAGAGAAAAGGAAGACACGGTAGGAGAAAGCCAGCCGTTCTGAGAACGAACCTCATCTGTTTAGGATAAAATTCGCCCTGGGCGGGAATCGAAGACGAAGAAGATATCAAAATGAGAAAAAAAAGGACATTTTAGAATCACAATTAAATTCACCAATAGAAGAAGAAACAAGAAGAAGACAAAGAACAAAGTGGAAGCAATAGCAAATGAAATAGAAGCAGAGGCTCACCAGAAGAATAAGAAGAGGAGAAGGAAGAAGAAGAAAAATACGAAGAAACAAGGAAGAAGAGTAGGCAGAAAAACGCAGAATTAGCAGAGGCATTGAAAGAAGACACATCAGGAGCAATTGAAGAGACAAGACCAAAGACCGACAATGACCCTAAGGAGGCCTTGAACTGCCCGCGTGCCCTGAGTAACCTTGAAACCTATGTAAGTATGGACTCTGTCAAGGACACCAATTGATGGCCAGTGACCCCACAGTCCATGTGGTTAAGGTGTTCCCGAAGTACTATCCTACAAAAATCGCCAAAGACACCAAACAATGGCCAGTGACTCCACAGTCCATGCGGTTAAGGTGCTCCTCAAATACTATCTTATGGACTTCGTAAAAGACACCAAATATTGGCCACTGACCCCATAGTGGGTAGTTACCTACATGTGGTTAAGATATATTCTCCAAGTAGGTACCTAGGTTTTTATTTATTTATTTTAATTTATTTTTTTATTTTATTTTATTATTTTTTTTTCAAGAGGTTTGACTTGACAGAGGGAACTGTAACTGCTAAGGTCTTATCGTTCCGAAAACGAAGCGAGACCAACGACAAGATAGGAGAAAGCCCAGCTGTTCCGAGAACGAACCTTATATGTTTAGGGAAAAATCCGCCCCCGCCGGGAATCGAACCCGAGATCTCCGCCGAGCAATCCTAGTGTGATACTTACTTGGCTACGGAGGTTGCTATAATATAGGTATGTAGAATTTCAACAACCTAAATCAGGGGAAGTAACCCAATAATACCCCAACTTGTGGCACCATATCACTAATTTTCTCTCAGTGCACGGATATTGTCATTAGGTACCTACTTAGGTACTTAGATACTTACATATAAGATTCGATGTACATACATAATGCTAAGTGACGCTCTCAGCAGGACCTGCGGATTGCTCCAATGTCCACAGTGAAGAAGTTATTGATCCTGTCCCAGGGTCACAAGGATCAAGGATTTGAAGATGTTGCAGACAAGGACCTCGCTAGCCTTGATCTGGTTTCAGATGGACTTCTTAATTTCCGTGAGACTAATCCTACGAGAGACAATGTAATGTTTAAGATGTTACGTTAAGTAGGTATCAGACAAGAGACAAGTAGTACCTACGATTAGGCTCGATTCTTGAGATGGTTCTCCGTTTAGGTATTACTCAGTAATTAGTACCTACCTGGTCTAGCGTAGCTATTTGCCACGACTTAGCGTTACCCTCTATAGGTACCTCTTTAGTCTCATCCTCTACAGTACACATTGTCTCTATGTAGCTATACAGGTAAATGAAGCTATGTACATCCGAATGATTGGAAAATTTCAGGTCCCGTGGCAGGTGCAGGAAAATGCATGTGGAACCCAAACTGCAGTAGCTCTTCCATCAGTTTCATATAGGTACCGACTGATATAATTACCAACCTGAGGTACTAAGCGCATGTAACAGCGGCGGTTCTCAGATTTTATTATTATTTTGCCAGAGAAGATTTTATTATTATTTTGTTTTATTTTATTTTTAAGAGGTTTGATAGAGGGAACTGAAACTGCTAAGGCCTTATAGTTCCTAAAGCGAAGAAAAAAGATACAAGGCAGATGCACTATCATCCAACAGGTAGCTAACAGGGTAGGTAAATCTTTCTTAAGATTAGGTAAATTTATGTGTTTTCCCAAGGCCCCACAGGACGTTGTAGATGTCCCAGGAACTTCCTTTAATATTTGAGATGGATAACAACCGACAATGTTCGCAACAAGAACAACACCACCAACATCATCAACAACAAGAACAAAAACAACAACAATAAAGTCAACAACAACAACAACAACAACAATATCAGCAACACCACCACCACCACCACCACCAACACCAACACCAACACCAACACCAA
>NW_007377558.1:143861-217688 GCF_000475195.1 Diaphorina citri | reverse complement strand
AAAAAAAAAAAAGATTCTTTGTACAACTCACTTTTTCTTTACACCTCTCTACGCCAAATCAAAAGAAGCAACTTTACATTCCAATCCAATTTTACCACACTCTAAATAAATAATAAAGACAATAAAAAAAGAAGCATCAAAACTGGCTAAAAAATATGTGCGTATTTGCGTAGGAGAACAGGTGTCAAAATAGGCCATAACAGAACTCTGAATCTTTGGGGTCACTAACAAGTTGGACTTTCAAAAGCGCCAAAGATGGACAGATAAGGAAAAGATGTACAATGGTATCAGTACTGCCACCACCATCTACAACACCACACCATCATCTGAGAACCGCTGTCAATGATGAACGTAAATGTGGTCTGGCGTTCTGAACATTAAATTCTGCGATTATGTAAACAAATACATAATACGTCTCAACGTGGTGCAATATTATGCACACTGCACATCACATCATAACATAATATGCACCTTAAATACGCACCAGGCCCTGGGTACCTACTTGTATATATATGCAACTCGAGATGTAGGTATAATGTAAGTAATATTAGGTAGTTAGGTACTAATGCGTCAACAGTTTGTGCTGTGTTTGTGCCTCGTGCTACGAAGGTTTTTTTTTTTTTATCGAACTCGGAATCCCTGGTTAGAGTTTTCAGAAGAAGAAAAAAAAAGAAGAAGAAAACAAGAGGTCTGATTGCGGGAACTGTAACAATGGAGGTCTTCCCGTCCCGAAAGCGAAGAGATGGAGGATAGGATAGGAATAGGTAGCCGTTCCGAGAACGAACCTTATCTGTTAAGGATAAAGTTCTCTCCGGGGTGGGAATCGAATCCGCGACCTAGCGCTTACAAGGCAGGCTCGCTACCCTCCAAGCTAACTAAGCTTGCCAGGGTAGGAGAAAGCCAGCCGCTCCGAAAACGAAAATTATCTCTTTGGGATTAAGTTCGCCTTAAGTTTTCCCGGCGCTGGAATCAAACCCGCGACCTGGCGCTTACAAGGCAGACTCCCAACAAGGCTGGCTGTGATCCTCTTCAGGTTTGGCCTTCAAAGCAAGGCCATCATCTGGCCATAAAATACAAGGCCGACCATATCGCAGACAACACATGTCGGCTATTAATAATTCTAATGTCCTAATGATAGGTACTGATTTACTGATCATCTCATCTCATCATCTGAAACAAAACAGTTTCGATTTAGCCTGAAAGACTAAAGCTAGACCATGTCCATTTTAAGGTTTGATAGAGGGAACTGTAACTGCCAAATGCCAAGGTCTCATCATCCCGAAATCGAAGAGAGAATGAGGACAGGATAGGAGAAAGCCTACCATTCCGAGGACGAACATTATCCGTTCAGGATAAAATTGGCCTGGGTGGGAATCGAACCCGCGACCTAGCGCTTACAACTCACACGGCAGACGCGCTACCAACCAAGCTAACCAAGCTAACTAGGCTGGATTCATGAAAATTTTCCACTAGAATTGTGGTTATACTCGGACGAGACGATCTGTCAGAACGTCCAACAGACCTGTAGGTCTCCACTGTCTGACAGATTCAGGTCCGTGAGACCAAGTTCTGTCAGACGGTCCGACAGGCGGGCATAATGTGTAGGCATAGTTAAAAATGTTGATAAGTGACGATAAGCACTCAGACTACGTGCTTTAGTATAGGATTTAGAGTGCTGTATGGATTTATAGGCTGTGGATGCTCGATAGATTTGACCTTCACATTGAACCTATATCAAGCCCAAGGCCAGGCAAAACACACATACCTCATGATGATAATCATTCTAATGTTACTGATGATGCTAATGATGATTAAAAAAAAAAAATAATAAAAAAATAAAAGATGAGTGTTTCACCGCCGTTTTTATTTCGTATTTTTTCATAGCAATGAAACAACTGCTACATTACACTCATATTGTGGTCTGTAATCCTTCATCGGATGTGCGATAAGAGACACAATATTTCGAAATATGAGTGCATTTTTTTGTTGATGATGTTGTTCGAACCCGGCACTTTCTGCATGGCAAGCGAGCGCGTTACCACTATTAGCCCTATTTGATAAACAAATAAATCTAAAAATAGGCTCAGTTGTTCAGGATCTGAACCCTAAAAACACACAATAACATATTGCACAAGTGCACATAGCGTTTTGTAGCTTTGCAGAACAAACAATAATAGGTAGTACAAAAAAGAAGCAATTTCCTTTTTTCCACTTTCTTATTTTAACTAACTTTAATAAAATAAAATGAAGTGAAATGTAATGAAATGATGTTTTTCCAGAAGTGATAAGGGGGTAACCTCCGTTTTTTTTTTCTCCTAAATCATCTAGTATAACTATACTAAAAGTATTCCCTATTAGCCTATATTTTGGACCCTCCCATGGCGTAGTGGTCACTGCACTCGCCTTGCACGCGGGAGACCCGGGTTCGATTCCCGGCGGGGTGATTTTTTTTTTTTTTTTTTTTTTTTTTTTTTTTTGTCGAACGTCGGGAAAAATATGATGAGCTAGGGTGACCTTGAACATAATTATTTTTCAATGTTAAGTTTTTTTTTTAATTTGACGATCCCCCCCCCCCTTTCCCCTCTCGGCGTCGTCATCAGCGAAAAAACTGCAAACTGACGCAAATTTGGTTTCAATTTACCTACGTGTTAGTTTGAGAGGTGCCTGCGTCAGGGGTCCTCAAACTGGCGTCGAAGTACCTCCTAGACACCGTTTTTTGTTCACTATTAGGCCAGCCACTCACAATCAGTTCCCCTCCTGTTTTGCTTTTCCCCTGATCATTTTTCCCTCCTATGGCACTCTTTGCCTACTTAAATTTCCCTTTTTTCTCTCCCCTCTGACCCCTACCTATATTTTCCTCTTGTAATGCTTTATCCCTGTATACTTCCCTTCCCTATACCTACTGCCCTCTTCTGGTATTTTTTCCCTCCCTATATTTCCCTCTTCTGGTATTTTTTCCCTACCCAGCTTCCTCTTAGTACCCTTTTTCCCTCCCCAAATTTCCCTCCTATGATATTTTTTTCCCTGCCCACATGAGATTTTTCCTCACGAGAAATTTTCCTGGAAAATGAAACATCATTTCAACATGATGCAACACTGCAACAGTGACGTTCCCGGGACCTGATAGTTGTGGCGGAAAATCCGCTGATACAATTCAGGGAAAAATTAGAATAAAATTATAAATAAATAAAGAATATAAAAAAAGAAAAAAAAAATGGAATGAAATCATAAAAACATGCGGGATATGCACCTGAAATTTAAAATTAGAAGCCTAATAGTTAGCTTGGTTGGTAGCGCGTCTGCCTTGTAGCCGGATAATGTTCTTTTTTTTTTCTTTTTTTTTAAGGCTTAATGTTCGTTCTTGGAACGGCTGGCTTTCTCCTATCCTGTCTTTTTTTTCTCTTCGATTTCGGAACGACTAAACCTTAGGAGTTTCTGTTCCTCTCTCAAACCTCTTTGATAATAATAATAATAATAATAATAATAATAATATAATAATAAATCAGCAACAATGAAGCCCAAGTCAGCAGTCCAGACGGGCTGTTGTGGACAATATTGTCCCTTCTACTTCAGACTCTAGGAAGGACACGGGACACAAAAGTCCCCACAGGACTTCAAGGTCACAGCATCTCACGGTCACTTTTGTTGTCTCATCGACTGACAAGTCGAAGGTCGGAGGTCCTTGCAAAGTCGACCTTGAAAACTATACGTTAGGCGTTAGGGTATGTGGGAGATGTGTATTTTTTTTTTTTTTTTTTTTTATATTTTTGAAAACTTTTCGTTAGGGGTTAGGGTATGTGGGGGAATGTGTATTTTTTTTTTTTTTTTTTTAAATTTTATTATTAGTTTTTTTTTTTGAGACGTATACCTACCCCGGAAAACGAACTAGCAAATTTGTAAATCCTACGCTATTTTTGTTATTATAATTTATGTTTGTGTGGTTTCTACTAAAAATGAATTTGAATTTATAATTAGGTGCCTTTAGAAGTTTAAGAGACAAAATGTATTAGGTGACTTTAGAGACGAGATGTAGTTTAGAGACTACCTAGATGACAGTCTAGTAAGCGCTAGGTCGCGGGTTCGATTCTGGCCCGTGGCCGAACTTTATCGTAACAGATATAGCTTCCGAAACGTAGAAAATTAGAAGTACATACATATCACCTTTAACCTATTAACCCTTTCGTGACCACTGGGATACCCGTGTCCCACTAACGATTCTAGATCTATGTAGACATTACATTGGTTGGTAATACTCAATAAATAGGTACCTAAATAGTAAAATACTTACATGAGTATGTACATAATTGGTGTACACACTTCAAAATTTGACCTCGGACCACGAAAGTATTTCGTTTGGAATGCTGGAGTGTCTAACTCTAAATACACACAATTTGTCCTCCTAGTCTGGCTGGAGGACTTTAAACAGGGAGTAGACCAGCTTAGTCTGGTTGGGGGACTTTAAACAGGGAGTATACCAGCTTAGTCTGGTTGGGGGACTTTAAACAGGGAGTCGACCAGCTTAGTCTGGTTGGAGACTTTAAACAGGGAGGATGCCAGCCTGAAATTTCCCTTGCTAAAGAAATATCAAAAGTTGAGCGAATTTTGGAGAGAGCTTCAGTGATTACAAACTCCAAAATAATATTGATAAAATAAATAGATAATAACTTTATTGTTGAATACAAACACTGAATACAATAATATAAATATAATAATAGGTAATTAAGTAGGTTCGTAACTACGACTTAACTATATATAACCGTCAGGTATCGTTACCAAGTATAATCTAATCTGTACAATCCTCTGTTAGGTGTTTATATAATAAAATTAGAAATAGAAAGTAATTGAAAGTGCATTACCTACATATGAAATAGAAAGGGATAACAAACTAGAGAAAGCAATCCCTAAATTAGAAATTGAAAGTAGGACAAGTTATGTAATAACATCAATGGTTTAATGGGTCGTCTTGCAGAACGACAGGAATGAGAGAATCGAATGTAACATCTCCATCCTAAGAAGGAAATTCATATTCTATGAATTTGCTCGAAGGTCCTTCGGGTAGAAGAGACCAAATTTCCTTTTCAAATTATCTGGAATCATGGTAAAAATATTATTTTCTTTCATAAAAGGCACTGGAAGCAAATAATAATAATCATAACGATGTTCTGAAAACAAGGATATGGAAACAAAGAAAATTATTGAATCATCATCACTACTGCAAGTGACTTTAATAAAGTAGGACAAGTTATGTAATAACATCAATGGTTTAATGGGTCGTCTTGCAGAACGACAGGAATGAGAGAATCGAATGTAACAAGCGCAAAAGGCACCATGCTTTCGTAAATTTTTTGAAGCCAAAACCAAATGTCAGCCCAAAGCAATCACCCCCAGGGCTGATTGAGAGGCTGACGAAAAACGCCGACCCCGTCTGAACACGGGAAAAGGTGAGGAGGAGGAGGAGAAGAAGAAGAAGAAGAAGACCAGTAAGAGCACATTTTACCACTAAGCTCGATTGTCAAGATGGTTTTCCCAATAGAACTCATGTCATAATCGTAATAAGTACCCGGTATTGTGGAGCATCTGCCTGACCTTGCCACGACTTAGCGTTACCCTCTATAGGTACCTCTTTAGTCTCATCCTCTACAGTACACATTGTCTCTATGTAGCTATACAGGTAAATGAAGCTATGTACATCCGAATGATTGGAAAATTTCAGGTCCCGTGGCAGGTGCAGGAAAATGCATGTGGAACCCAAACTGCAGTAGCTCTTCCATCAGTTTCATATAGGTACCGACTGATATAATTACCAACCTGAGGTACTAAGCGCATGTAACAGCGGCGGTTCTCAGATTTTATTATTATTTTGCCAGAGAAGATTTTATTATTATTTTGTTTTATTTTATTTTTAAGAGGTTTGATAGAGGGAACTGAAACTGCTAAGGCCTTATAGTTCCTAAAGCGAAGAAAAAAGATACAAGGCAGATGCACTATCATCCAACAGGTAGCTAACAGGGTAGGTAAATCTTTCTTAAGATTAGGTAAATTTATGTGTTTTCCCAAGGCCCCACAGGACGTTGTAGATGTCCCAGGAACTTCCTTTAATATTTGAGATGGATAACAACCGACAATGTTCGCAACAAGAACAACACCACCAACATCATGAACTTTCCTTGTTTGTATGTTAAAGTGTAATCATATTCTTCTAGTTTGAGTCTCCATCGTAGTAATTTTGATGAGGGATCTTTCAAAGAGAAAAGCCATTGAAGTGGCTTATGATCAGAATAAATTTGAAAATGTCTGCCATAAAGATATGGTCTGAAATATTTACATGCCCATACAATAGCAAGGGTTTCTCTTTCAATAGTAGAGTACCAGCAATCTTCAAAAAAAAAAAAAAAAAAAAAAAAAAAAAAAAAAAAAAAGGTATTAAAAATATCCCTATTGAAGGTTACTATATGAATAGGGATTTAATCCGGACATCTCATTGGTTGATTTCTTATCTGATAAGAGGATAGGCCAAGGTCAAATGTCCTAGAAAAACATTCAAATGACGAATATTTAGAATAATGTCTATTGTACTAGACAGGGCTTCTCAAAATGGGGCTGATGTTAAAAGATGGACACTTCCAAAAAAGCATTTTTTATTCATTTTATAATTTTGCAAGATAGGATTGAAAAGTCCCTTTATTCCCACAATTAAGACAATGTCTTGGATTAACATTTGATTGGTAAATCTCACATTTTAAAAAGAAGTAAGAATGAGACAAAAACCTGCCCCTGTGGGGTAGTGGTCAAAACGCTTACCTGGTAAATAGGAGGGCTTGGGTTCGATCCCAGCCGAAGCATGGAATTTTATCCTCATTTATCTGAGAATTTGACCTCATAATAATGGAGCGCTAAGGGTTAGGTGGTAACCTCGCCTTGTGTTTACCTTCCGGTCAAGAGTCTATCATAATTTTCATTAACAAATAAAACAAAACAAAAAAAAAAAGGCAGGTACGTTAGGTAAAAAGTGAAATTATGAGAACCCCTGTTCTAGACTCTCCTGGGTCTAAGTAGCCAAACCTATCTACAGTCGAACCTGTCTAAGTGGGAACCGTCTAAGTGGCAAACCTGGATAAGTGAGAAAAAATTGCCGGTCCCTTGGATTCCCACTCCGACAGATTCGACTGTATATACTAATTTCTGAATACTGATTTCAGATTCGGTGACCAAATTAGACCTAAGGATATTATTACATGTGTGGAACGCAGGCCAAAAGTGGTACTATGCTGGAAACCCCTGTTCTAGACTCTCCTAGGTCTAAGTAGCTACCTAATATTACTGATTTCAGATTCGGTGACCAAATTAGACCTAAGGATATTCCAGTTGAGCTAGGACACACACGCATTATACATATCACAATGGGGGGTACTAAAACCCTGCAACCTTGATCCTAAGGACCTCACTCAGACTGGTATAAGCCTGGATTAGGCTTAGGTCGTTCTGACACGTCAAGGAATGAAGGAATTAAAACCCAAGTATAAAGCTCTACCAAAAACATTGCTAATCTGCTACCAAAAACCAATCTTTTTTTTTTTTTTTTTCATAATTGTTGTTTATTTATTTATTTTCTAAGACATTTATTTAGGTATTCAATTTAAGGATCGCTAAAAGCGATCTGTTTTTCCTTTCACCTATTGATTTTAATTTGTTTTACCAAGTGTTGTGTACACCCTTATAAGTTCTAACTTTTTAATAGAACTGTAACTGCTGAGGTCTTATCGTCCTGAAAGCGAAGAGAGAAGGAAGACAGGACAGGAGAAAACCAGCCGTTCCGAGAACGAACATTATCCGTTCAGGATAAAATCCTCCCCGGGAATTCAACAAGCAACCTAGTGCTTACAATCAATTACCTATTCTAGACTTTTTTTTTCTGGTGCAATGTCGTGGTTGCTCTTTTATCTTGGCTTCTCATTTGGGTAACACCCCAGGTTTTTTTTTTCGAGTCGGGATTAGAAATACTCGAGTTTCAGTCATTCTGTTGTTTCAGTTTTTTTCGAAGTGTGTTGTTTCAGTTTTATTTTCGAATCTCATTCAAGGTAAGAAGAATGAAACTCCAGTGGCGGAGCGTGATCATTTTCAAATGGGGGAAGCTATAAACCCTTTTTCAGTGGCGATCTGCTAAGGGTCTTATAGTTCAGAACCCAGGTTGAATCATTCCTTACTACATTTTTTCTTTTTCTTTTTCTTTTTTTTTTCAAAATGATAATTAACTTTATTTTTCAATAAGACAGAACAAACAATAATAGGTAGTACAAAAAAGAAGCAATTTCCTTTTTTCCACTTTCTTATTTTAACTAACTTTAATAAAATAAAATGTCCTGTCTATTTTTGTTGGGATGTACCCCCATTCATAGAATACATACCAAAAATATGTATTCCGTGCTAAATGGGGGATAGGATATTGTTTCTACAGTTTTGCATTGGAGTGGTAACTTAAGCAAGGATAGCGTGGGAGTGTTGGGCATTTTTTCTAACCCTCTGTCCCAGCGGCAATTTTTAAAATTTATTTTATACCAATCAAAATAAAAAAATCTCATTTTTAAAAATTAATTATCAACTATTCAGATGTTTTATTTCTTCATCTAACTCAACTTCTGAGCATTCACATTCGAACACAGACTCAAAATGCTTCTTAAATAAAGGAACTACAGTGTCTACAGTAATATCTTTGGATAAATGCTTACTCAAACTCGTCACCTGTTTGTCTTTAATACCACATGGAGTTATGTGATTAAACCAGGTCAGATCTGTGTCACAGTTGATAGCCAAGCCATGATGTGTGATGTACAAGCTACTGTGAACACCGATTGCACACACTTTGTATTCATCATCTAGGAACACCCCTGTGTATTTGGGAATAAGACCCGCATTCAGACTGAACTCTTGCTTACACAGGCGGCAATTTTTAAAATTTATTTTATATTTATTTTTGTTTGCTTTGTAATTTGCTTGTTTGTAATATCTAATATAAATTATTATTTATAGTCAGCTCCCATGGTGTAGTGGTCACTGCACTTGCCTTGCACACAGGAGACCCGGGTTCAATTCCCGGCGGGGTCAAGAAATTTGTATCATGCAGATAATTGATTCCGTGACTGGCTGTTGCAGGGCCCACTCAGCCTCGTGAGGAAAATGAGTAGCTATGACATGTAAATGCACATAGTCGACCGTGCCAGCATGGTAGGTAAACATTGGATGATAGGATTATTGAGATATTGGGAAAAAATCCTACAATGCTGCAGTGAGCACCAAAGTTGTGACATAATAACAAAAAGAAATTGCATTTACATATTATCTAATATAAATGAAAAGTATAATATAAATGTGCAAACTAGAGATAAAAAGTAAAAAATGAATTCAGATTGTACAAGTTGCAGAAAAAAAAAAAATCAAAATTTCGAATTTCCTGCCAACTTTACACACTCATGAAGGCTGTGTTAAGTTACCACATCATTTTCCACATGCCAAGAAAGGATGGGAATGGCCTATCTCAGCCCTGTACACAAACAACTGAACTCTTGCTTACACAGCTGTATAACAGTCTGTTCTATTGACTGCACAAACCACTTGATACTTGGTGTAAAGTGTTTCAAGTTAATGATGGGGTAGGCAACTAACTGACCTGGGCCGTGGAATGTTATCAACCCACCTCTGTTTGTTTTGTAAAAATCTGCACCAAGTTTGTTCAATTTGAGTTCTAAATTTTCATCGTATTCTTTCAATGAGCGAATGCCTATGGTGTACACAGGTTTGTGTTCAAGAAGCAAGAGAGTACCAGAGTGGTTGGAAGGTTTAGAGATTAGAGTTTTCAATTTATTGACATAGTGTTCTTGGATTTTTATCCCATTTGAATAAGACACAAGGCCTAGTCTGACTAATTGGACTTGTTTGGTCATATGGACTGATGGATAAATTATTTAGGAGTATGTCCCAAAGGACCCCAAAGCTACTAATATAAACTCACAACTTGAGATTTAATAATAAACGCGCGTAAGTACATGACTCAGTCTTGATATTCAGCACAAATAGCCAGTGGTGGTTCCTGAGTCCATGGTAGAGATCAGAGTGGTTGGAAGGTTTGGAGATTAGAGTTTTCAATTTATTGACATAGTGTTCTTGGATTTTTATCCCATTTGAATAAGACACAACACCTAGTCTGACTAATTGGACTTGTTTGGTCATATTGACTGATGGATAAATTGTTTAGGAGTATGTCCCGAAGGACCCCAAAGGTACTAATATAAACTTACAACTTGAGATTTAATAATAAATGTAAGTACATGACTCAGTCTTGATATTCAGCACAAATAGACAGTGGTGTTTCCTGAGTCCATGGTAGAAAAGGAATGGTTGTTCTGTTGACTTTGGGTTATTTTTCAATGTTGGGTCATACTGAAACATTAAAACAAAATTAGGTGGGTAATTGATAGGTAATTTTTCAACAAACACAAGATTATAAAAAGTCCAGGTAGGTACCTAGTAGATTTGAGAGAAAAAATAAATGAAAATATTTTACTTTACAGATCAAGATTTTGGGCCTGATTTGGCCTCTGGAGGCGCCCATAGAGACACTTTTGAGGAATTGTCTCAGCACAATTCCTCAATGGAACTTGCGGGGCCCACTCAGCCTCGTGAGGAAAATGAGTAGCTATGACATATAAATGCGCATAGCGACCGGTGCCAGCATGGTAGGTAAAGCCTGATTCACACTATAGTGCCAGTCAAGGTCCGGTCACGGTCCAGTAACGGTCCGATCAAATGATTGTTGAAGGCAAGTAAATGCGAGTGTACACACTAGACGTTCTAGTCAAGGTACGGTAACGGTCAGCTCACAGTCAAAATTTGGAACATTCTCGCGACGAATCTTTTTGATCGGACCGAAACTGGACCGTGGACCGTGACCGGAGCGAGACTGGCACTGTAGTGTGAATAGGCAGCGATCAAGCAACGATCAACATTCCTTCGTTCAGACCAACTAGAAATGAAAGAAAAATGACCGAAGCATGAACGTTGCTTGAACGATAGTGTGAATACTCAATCTTTTGATCGGACCGTTACCGGACCGTGACTGGACCTTGACTGGCACTATAGTGTGAATCAGGCTTAAACATTGGATTTTAGGATTATTGAGATATTGGGAAAAATCCTACAATGCTGCAGTGAGCACCAAAGTTGTGATATAATAACACAAAGAAACTGCATTTACATTTTGGACCCTCTTCCATCTCACTGAAGTACTGGATTCGAGTCTGTAAGAGGGAAAGAGGTTAGAGAAGAAGGGAAGGTGTTCCCCATGGTGGATTCGACACTGGATTGTAAGACACCAGGAGAATTGAATGATGTTTCAACACCAATAACCTTCCTTGAAACTTCCCAAGGACTTGGGATGTCATTGAGGATATTTGAAGGAAGTTGCAAGACTTTTAGTTTTGACAGACTTTTTACAGATGACAGGGATTTTTATTATTATTATTATTATTATTATTATTATTATTATTATTATTATTATTATTATTATTATTATTATTATTATTATTATTATTATTATTATTATTATTATTATTATTATTATTATTATTATTATTATTTTATTATTATTATTATTATTATTATTACCAGCACACGATTGTCCAGATGGTCACCCATCTCGATACCAAAAAAAGCGCTACGTTGCTTAACTTCAGTGATCAGTGGGAAACTGGTGCATTTAACGCACGATTCTATTCTTTCTTCGTGGCTCGTGGATACAGAGATGTCATACAACCGCCCCCCAATACCCTTCTTCAATTCCCCGTAGAAAACCTTGGAAGCTTGAAAAAGATATAAATCTTAGAATGTAGGTAGCAATAAGTCTTAGAATATATGAACATATATAATGTACCTATGCATAAATCTTGGAAAACTATGGAGGTAAAATCTACATGGACTTATGTATTGTTGAAATGTCTGGCAACCTTGGAGCATCTGTATTACGAGGAGGAGGAGGAGCAGAAGAAGAAGAAGAAGAAGAAGAAGAAGAAGAAGAAGAAGAAGAAGAAGAAGAAGAAGAAGAAGGAGGAGGAGGAGGAGGAGGAGGAAGAAAGGGAGATAATGAAGAGAAGAAGGAGGGAGGAGGAGGAGCAGAAGAAGAAGGAGGAGGAGGAAGAAAGGGAGATAATGAAGAGAAGAAGGAGGGAGGAGGAGGAGGATGAGAAATATGGGGAAGTGAAAGAGGAGAAGAAGAAGGAGGAAATATTATAAACAAGATGTTTCTCCTTGTATCAGTTCCAAGAATTGAGGTGCCCTTACACGAAGCCAGCAGGAAGGTCCAGGTTCGATTCCTGGAGGTGGTCAGTATCCCCGCCTGTCAGACTTATAACAGGGAGTAGATCAGCTTGGTCTGGCCGGAGAGTTAAACATGGAGGATACCAGTCTGAAATTTCCCTCGTTAAAGAAATAGCAAAGGATTTTGTAGCCCAAATCAATCAACCTGGCTAAGGCTGATTGAGAGGCTGACGAAAAATACCTTGCTAGAGAGGGCGAAAGAGAGGTACCTCTACTTCCTACACCTACGTTGGTGTAATGTATTCACCTGTAAACAATTTTATTTAGGTAGGTACTACTCTACTACAGTAGGAACTATGAAGAGCAAGGACCTCGCGGGAAGTCAACAATCATGGTGAGGAGAAGAAGAACAATAGAACAAAGATTAAGAGAACAAAAAACAACAACAACAATAACAACAAGGAGATAAAGTTTTTACCTACTTAATAGGAAAGGCAGGAAGGAGCCAGCCTTCTCTGACTTACACATACAAAAAGTTTCCCGCCAAAGGTCCAGTCCGGTGGTCGACCCAGGACGCGCGAGGGGACCTTGACCCTCCACCGCGCCAACGACCTTCCTGACCCCTAGCAGCGAAATGACCTCATCTCTCGCGCGCAGCGCGGTTCATTCCCCCGGCCTATGTCTCTGGAGCTCCCAGGCAAGGAGTTGACCGGGGGCATTGAACCAGACCCGGTCGAAAATATATCGCGCCGCGCCGTGCCGATATCTAGACGGGAGGCGAATGCCCCTGCCCGCCCTGCTTGATGCGTTGAATGAACTTTGGAATGTTAGCGCGGGCCGGCGCGGTAGAATACGAGAGAAGTGATGATTGTTTTATAAGTCGTTTTGTAAGATTGTTTTTCGGCCTGGCGCAAGAACGTGATGTTGTAGGTTCATCATAGGTTATGCAATGATTGAAAAATGCTTTTTTAAGAGGTTTTTTTTTATCAGTTTAGAGGTTATAAAATTTAATTGTAACGGAGCTCTTATGGTCTCAAAATCAAAGAGAGCAGGTCTCGTACTTTGCAGGTAGCACATAGGTACGTTTGGACAAACGAAAAGGTGGTTTTCTAATTTGTATCGTAAAACATAGGTAGGTGGTATTGTAGGTAGCAGGTACTACCTATCTGTTAGAGTCCGTGAATGCACCACTTGAGTTCTTGATTCTATGTCTCACATTGAGACATTAGGGTTACTCACATTGAGACATTAGGGTCACTCACATTAGGCATTAGGGTCACTCATATTAGGCATTAGGTACCTATACGCATACTCTACTTACTCGGTACTCATACTCAAGTTCATTGAGCTGGAAATATTTGAGCTCTACAAGATACGGCGTTTTATTCCAAAAACTAATCAGCAAAAGTAACGTCTGCCAGCCTGGTTAGCTTGGTTGGTAGCGCGTCTGCCTTGTATGCACTAGGCCGCGTGTTGGATTCCCACCCGGGGTAGATTTTATGCTAAAAGGATAAGGTTTGTTCTCGGAACGGCTGACTTTCTTTTATCCTGGCTTCCTTCTCTCTTCGATTTCGACGCGCAGACCTTAGCTTAGCTGTTACAGTTCCCTCTATCTATCCTGTCCATAAAAAAGTCACTGTATATCTGCCAAGGTGTTTAGTGGCGGAGGGTTTTACCCTCCATTCGGTGATAACCTTACCCGCCTACTCAGATGAACCATACCCACCCTGAGTTGGTTGTTGGTTGAAAAGTCAGCAGCATTGCTCAGGATGGTCACCCATTCGGGTACCAACCACGAGCAAATTAACTTCAATGGGAACTTGGGAAATGGTAAATTCAACGAGGTATTTCAATAATACCCAAGTACCCAAAAGTTAGTACAAGTTAGTATAATATTCTGATATTAGAATAGAATAGAATAGAATAGAATATACCTTGTTTATCCTGCCAGAATGAGACTGAAAAGTCCCTTTACTCCCGCAGTCTAAACAAGGTCCTATATTTATATATTTCATAGGTAAAGTTTACAGATAAGTTTATAAACCTTGCTTAACTTCAAAAAAAAATTGTAGTTTTTTCCCTGAGTTTACACAAAATGGATTGTAAAACGACTAAAACGTACACCAATAGAATTTATTATTTTTACAGCACTCTTACGTCGATAGGTATTATAATTTTTTTTTTTTTTTTTTTAATTCAATTTGTTCAAAAAGTGAACTCCACAGAAGGCGAAGTCTAAAATCGTACGTACACTAATAGAGGCGTGGTGCTCTCAAGGTAAAAGACCTCTATAGGAGCATCTCTCTCAAGTAGTATATAGTGGGGTCAATGAATTTTCCAAGGTGCAATAACTCCTATAACCTGTAGCCTGTTCTCGTAATATGACTTCTTCATTCAGAAAACGTGGAGACTACAATATTTCTGCTTTTTTTAGTTCTAACAACCCATTTTTTGAAATTCTTTTTATCAATTTTTTATGGCGAATCAAAAACAACAATAATAGTTCTTACTGTGCTTAGTTATCGTATTTTATCCTGAACAGATGAGTTTCGTTCTCGGAACGGATGGCTTTCGCCCGTCCTGTCTTCCTTCTCTCTTCGCTTTTGGAACGATAAGACCTTAGCAGTTGCAGTTCCCTCTGTCAAACCTCTTGAAATCAATGAAATTAGCATCCGAAAAAGAAAGTAGGTATACCTGCAATCGCTACATAAGTATAGGTATTGAAATTGACGTTTTGAAGCCGACAAGACGTATTTCAGGGGTCAATTTCAACAATCGATCTCCAAATTATTCGACTAATTATTTGACCTTTCTCCTTTGTCGAGTAAAGGTGGTACCAACGGTATTCATCAATGTACGTGGGTGAGATTTTAGAAAGCCCAACAAAAAAGAAGGCGAAGAAGAAGAAGAAGAAGAAGAAGAAATAAAGTGAAGGTCCTAGGAATCACCAAATCTCTAGCATTGAATTCAAATTTCGATTCTTTGAACCGTGACTTTACTTATTCATGTTTTAAGTACAGATACATACCACACAGATATAATATGTACATATATTTTAAGATAGGTAGAGATATATTCCATACATATTATAATATGTAGAGATATAGGCCGTACAGATTTCTATGTTGGTACAGAGCACAGAGGTACTTTCATACATTGAAAGTATTAGTCATTGAAATACAGGGTGGCCCAGGTCGCTGATTCGAAGAAAAAATAAAGGCTCATCTTAGGATCATTCTCAAGAGGTTTGATAGATTGAACTCTGGGTATAGGGGTTTAACGCCACTTTTAACCATTTAGACCGAGGATTTACCCAACTGTCTGGCTAGGGGACGTTAAACAGAGTGAAGACTAGCGTCTGGCTGTGGGACTATGAACAGGGAGGAGAACAGCTAACCCTAACCAGCCTAGCAAGCTGGCAGTTCCTCAAAGGGTTCTCTCTGCTTTTAAAGACCAAGTACAAGTCCTCACGATGGTTGTCTGCGGTTCAAAAAAAAAATTTTTTTTTTTTTTTTTTTTTTTTTTTTTTAAGGGAAGGTTGTACTAGTTGGGGCGGTCAGCACGAGAATTCAACTTTTTATAAAATAAATCTACAGGACAAAATTAAGGGGAAATTATCTACCAGAAAATCAGAAATGTAACATTTTACAACAAAAAGAAACAATGGTTTGGGAGGAATTTTATTAAACGACAAAATTGTGATGTTCAAGTCACACATCAAGTTTTTTTTTTTTTTTAATAAAGTATTCTAATGGAATAATTATTTAAATCAATGATGCATGAAACAAGTTTGAGATGTGGAAAACTGATCAGTTAATTGGAAGAAGGGGGGTAATCGTTTTCGACATTTCGACCATTAAGGAAGTTGGCATAAGTTTCCAGTGAAAAATGGCAACGACGAAGGATTTCCAGATTTCTTAAAAAGCAGTGAGATCCTCCGAAAATCAATATTATTTACCTTAGGGTTGTTCTTTTATTCAACTTTTTTTTTCTTTGACTTAAACAAGTATTTGTCATTTTCATTTTACTTTACATAGGAAAATGAGAAAATAAAACCTTAATAAATATATCACAAATAAAAATTAAAAAATAAAACACAAGACAAGCAGATACAAAAAGACATCTTTTCTTTATTCTGCTATCGCCATTCGGCGAAAGCTAAAGCCGCTACAACAACAACAACAATAACAACAACAACAACAACAAGGTTTTACCCACCACTCGGTGACAAGCTACCCGCCTCCTCAATTTAACCTCACGCAGCCTGAGTGGAGCCGGGAACCCAGCAGCAATTGCCCTAATGGTCTCATTCGGATACCAACCTCGGACAACGTTGCTTAACTTCATTTTTATCTTGGAGCATTTGACGTCTTTTTTTTTTAAGAGGTTTGACAGAGGGAACTGTAACTGCTATGGTCTTATCGTCCCGAAATCGAAGAGAGAAGGAAGACAGGATGGGAGAAAGCCAGCCGTTCCGAGAACGAATTTTATCCCATCAGGATAAAATCCGCCCCGGGCGGGAATCGAACCCGCGGCCTAGCGCTTACAAGGCAGACGCACTACCAACTAAGCTAACTAGGCTGACTATTTGACGTCCAATTGCCTCTTTCTAATAATACCTCCAGAGTAGACACTTTTTTAGACTCTTTAAAAAACAGTTGCGGCGCGAACGACCTTACCAAAGGTTAAAGCGCCTAACTGAAAAAAAAACAGTTGCTTAAAAAGCTCTTTTTTTACAAATTTATAGATGTTTTATTTTACAGCCAAGGTTTATAACATCTGTTAACATTACAATCAGAATTAATAACAATCTAGTTCAAGAAGAAAAAAAGAATCTTACCCTAAATACCTTCAAACCCTACTATGCTATGATTACATAGAAAAAAGCTCTTTTTTTTGGCAAGCACTATGGTTGAAATTTTACCAGCTGTTTGCATTCAAAAGTTACAAGGAGACATACTTCTGATCCATCCAGTAGAATAAGTGAACCTCGAATTTCTAGCATAAGTTTCTACGTGTCGAGATACAGATCCCACTGATTTCCAGCACAATTCCTAAGTACTCTATTCTATTCATTATTTATTCTGTAATATATTTTTACAGATCATGTCCACCTACAACTTTTACTTCATCTCGAGTGATAGTTACAGAACTCTCTCTCCTCTGCAACTCTCACTCTCGGGACCTCGGTGTTGAAGTGCTGAATAGACGCTGTTGATTGAACGCACGAAGTGAGGTTCCAAGTTTCAAGACGATTCTGCATGGACAGGACGGGCGGAAGAGAAAGAGGAGTTGAAGTCCTACCTCCTTTCTAGAGGTTTGATAGAGGAAGAACTGTAATGGCTGAGGTCTTATCGTCCCCAAAATTGAAGAGAGAAGGAAGACAGGATAGGAGAAAGCCAGCTGTTCCGAGAACGAACTTACCTGTTAAGGATAAGATCCATCCCGGGCTGGAATCAAACCCGCGGCCTAACGATTACAGTTCCCTCTATCTGCTTCTTCCTCGTCTTTTCCCGTGTACAGACGGGGTCGGCGTTTTTCGTCAGCCTCCCAATCAGCCCTAACTAGGGTGATCGCTTTGGGCCGATATTTGGTTTTGGCTACAAAAAATTTACCAGTGGATGCCCTTCGCACTCCACCTTTGCTATTTCTTTAGCAACGGAAATTTCAGGCTGGTATCCTTCCTTTAGTCCCCCAGCCAGACCATACAGTTGACAGTTCTCTCTATCTTCGGCGTTCGACCTTTCGACCTACAACCAAGGGCTCAACTGACAGCTATAAATAAACCACACAGATCATATTCCCAAGCGTAAACTAATAAGCATTACCTATAAAAAAAGACCTCAAGTATCATTACCTTAGGGTTGTTCTTTTATTCAACTTTTTTTTTCTTTGACTTAAACAAGTATTTGTCATTTTCATTTTACTTTACATAGGAAAATTAGAAAATAAAACCTTAATAAATATATCACAAATAAAAATTAAAAAATAAAACACAAGCATTTTTTTCATTGAATAAAAACGACGAATAATAATAACTTTTTGCAGAACTTGATGTATTGATTATTGTGAAGATAGGTACAAACAGATTGATGTATGTTTTTAACACCAATACGTGAAGCTTTTTGTTCAGCAAATTTGAAATCTGCCACTTCAATTTTAGTGTTCTGGAGGAATGTTTCTACAAACCGTAGAACTCTTCTTGCATTCAAGAGAAAACGATTCCGAAAAGTTATTAGAATTCCACAAAATTTCAAAAAAATAGTCAACTTTCAATTTTAAAAATTAAAAAATAAATAGGATGTTTCAAAATGAAAATGTTTTGATGCGTAAACCGACATTTCAAGTAAAAATAGTTCTTAGAAAAAGTTACTTTAGAAAAATATGATTTTAAAAAAGAAAACAAGAAGATATTTTTCAAGAAGATGATGATGGATGGGGGATACTATTTAAACCTACATTTATGAGCTACCCTATATTGGAAAAGATAGACGACAAAGAAAAACAAAATGAAAATAATACAAGTTCAAGTTCCATTCAAATTGGTCCAGAGAATCAGAATGAAGATTCTCTTACGAGATCGTAAGGAACTGGCTTTGTACTAGACTTTAGGCCTCCAATGACACCACACTGAGACGGGGGGAAGGGGGCGGGGTCTTCTTGGATAAGTTGAGAGGCTGCGACGTGGCGGCGACTTGAAGTTCTAGCAACGCATTGGAGGTAACAGTGGCGGGAGGAGCAGGTTTGATAACACTGGAACTATGCCAGCTACGAGGGAAGTAAGCACTAGGCGGGGAGTCCGTCCTCATGATGTAGTTGTGTACAATCTCAGTACGCTTCAACTGGTCAGGGGTCATACGAGGCCCTTCCATGAGAGATTTGGCTAACATAGAGTGAGAGGAAGCGAGGCTAGGGTGCAGGGGTTCAGCCTCTGCCGAGTCTTTCTGTCTTAGGGCACGGAACTTCTTATGAGGTTTGTATGCCTCATCCATCAAGGAACTTGTGTCGAGGGGAGGGGCTTGTAGAATTCGTTTCAGCACAGGCATATCCTCCACATGGTTAAAGTCTTTCTCCTCAAAGCTAGAGCGCGGACTACTGCAGACACTGGTCGGTGCACTGGCATGCTTCTCGATCTTTTCAGTGCCGGATTCAATACCAGAATCAGTGGGGGAGTCTAGTTTCCTAAACCTCCTGTCTCCATCAGTCGTAGAACCAGAGTTAGCACGGTTTCTATGAGGACATTGGGCACCTGCCAGGGTAGCAGCGAGCAGAGGAGCATTCTGCGCATGCGTGCTGGTGTATTCATTGAGTGTGGCTACTTCATTACTACAGACAGACTCCGTGCTAGACACAGACCCCAGGGGAGACTTGACTTCCTCCATCGTCACATCAGACCAAGAGGATCCTGTGGGACTTTTGCTGTTATCTTCTCCATGCCATTGTTGCTGTTGTGCTGCTAACTGTTGTTGCTGTTCTGTCATTTGGAACGCTACGAGTTTCTCTGAGTGTAGTTGGTTGAGTGTTCTCAGGTCTGGTAGCATAGAGATGAGTTCTGCACACAGGTTCATTTGTTCAGGATGGTTCTGGTTGAGGACATGCATCAACATGTTTTCTAGTTTGCCTCGCATCCGCTCGACCAGTTCTTTATTCCGCAGGCCGCTTCTGCTAGGTGAGATGACTACTATGGAACTAAACAGACCGATCTCTGTATCGGACAGGTGGAGACCGTTCAACCGCTCGGCAAAGTCAAACATACTGTCCATGAGGAATCTGGCATTGGAACTGTGGATAGAATCTCGCACGAGGACCTCTCCATTGAGACAGATCATGCTGTTGGTCTGAGAGTCGAACATGCATGCCAATCTCACAAGGAGCACTTCAAACACGCCAGCTTTGAGTAACGTCACTTGGTCATCATGACAGAGTAGGGAAAAGCCAGGGATTCTCTTGGCAAACTCGACAACATCACGGATGGTGGGGGAGAATCTTTCGGAGAAGTCTTGCAACAATTCCTGTTGACCTTGAAGTGGATGAGAATTGGGGTTGAGTGGACATGCCTGCAACACAAGAGAAGAAAACGGAACACATCAGTCACACAGTCATAAACACCAGGGTTGAAAAATGGTCAGAAAAGCTAGGTACAAAAAAAGGTAAAACTGTTGATGTGATGGGACAATCTATCTAAAGCTATCAGTCTAAAAAAAGTAATCTTAAGGTAAGAACACGGTGTCAACTTCCACATACACGAGAACAAGGAAGACATTCGGCGTTCGACCTTTCGACCTACAACCAAGGGCTCAACTGACAGCTATAAATAAACCACACAGATCATATTCCCAAGCGTAAACTAGTAAGCATTACCTATAAGAAAAGACCTCAACGTAATTCGGCCACTGCCTCATGTAACCTCAGTCTGAATACGACAAGGCGCTTCCCTAAAATATTTGCCTGAATGAACTGAGTTCACCTTGTCTCGATCGTGAACTTGGCAAACTCAACTCGGCGACTGTATGGTCTTGAACTTGCCCAAGGTTGTCATGGCTAGATTCGACCAAGACTCGAATTCGTTCAATGTGTGAGATATTTGTTCGAGATATGTACCTATTGATTTATCTAATTAGTTGGATTCGTTCAATGAGTGAGATATTTGTTTCTGTGTGATATCTAAGTACCTGTTTCTCTAATTAGTTGGATTCCGTGGTTTCGCGTTTAGCTACCTTGTATCTGACGTTTTTCTCCTCGATAGTCATTGATATTTGAATCACCAATTGGACCACACAGGCGTCCAAACTTCCTTGAACTTGGCAATGTTTTTGGATAGCCTTCCACTCGAGAGAAGGTCATCTCTAAATCTAGGAGGGAAAAAGCAGACTGTTTTCCCAGATTATTGGCGAGGAATTTCATGTCTAGAAGAGGGAAAAAAAATCACAAATTTCTCGGACTATTCAAGATAAGTTTCGTCTCGCCAGAATTCGGCGATTCGACCTTGACAAGGATAAAAAGACGCATTGGGCTCTAACACACAGTTCGAAGTATAAACCATTAAAAAAAAGTGCAATTATATGCACAAGTCATTTTATATGCTATTATATGCACAAGTCCTCGATATGCATTTATGCATATTACAATTTAGTAATGCACACAATGCTGCAACTTCCTTATTGGTTTTACGTACGGTCGTTTGGTGACTGCATGGTATTGAAATGTGATATTCTGCTGATAGTGGCTATGTATGCCTCGTGCGTTCAGCAATATACGTTTGAAGTGTCTGCCATGCCTCTGCCAGTTGCCTGTTTTTTTTTCAACTAGTTATGTGTATTTTTTTCCAACTAGGTATGGTCTGCCTGTGTGTGTTATATTATTTTTTAACGATGCCTTGGGTTGTGTGTGCAGTTTTATGGCCGTTTGCTCCCCGTATTGTTTCGCGGAGTGCTACTGTTACGTCGTTCCCACTCAAGGTTTTCTTTGCTTTTTATTGCCTCACACACTTTTAAAGGAGTTCCCTAATAGGTTTTAAGTGGAGGGACGGGCGTAAAACGCTTACAGGATCGAAGATACCAGTGTCTAATATAACAGGAACAGTTGAAAGGTTGAAATTGAAACTGATACCAATTGCAGTTTCGTGGAATACAATCTAGAATATTCTATAAGAATTGTAAGAAAAAGAATCACAGTAATTAGAAGAAAAGGAATAATAGAAAGTAAAAATAATATTACTAAATATAAATGTTTAATATATAATAGAAAGTAAAAATCAGAGAAATGAGGTTCCTTTTCCTCCAAAAAATTTCAAAAGCTACAAGCAGGAGAAAGAAAGTCCACAACAACAGCAACAAAAGATGGAAAAGTACGACCGAGAAATTTGATGGCAATAGAACAACCACTTTCCAATTCCCACACTCTACAGCAGTAGGACAAAGGAGAGACTATGCATACTGAATAGCAAAAGTGAAAACTCCTGTCAATAGTAGAATAAAAATAGAATACACAATAGAAACAAATAGTTTAAACAGATCAGAGGAGACTTTGGACAACAAATCAAAAATTAAAGCACACAAAAAACGAGGAAGAAAAGGTAGACACTTCTGGCTTTGTTTGAAAACATAACCAGTAAACACAACACAATAGTTAAAATAATGAAAATTGTCAGAATTATTCAGAATTCATATTATTGCAAACAAAGGACCTGACCATTTTGAAGAACTCAAGAAATATTTGGTTGACACAATTAATAATAACTGTATCTCAAATTCTCTACCATTGATGGCACTATTGTCATATTGGACGAACCGTTAGTTGAAAGAAAGAAAGGCTCAACCCTATCCCGTTTGAAACAACAAATAAACCAATTCGGGAACAATTAGAAAACAAGGAAGAATTCGAATGAATTTCAAGAAAAAATCCCAAGTCACTTTCTTTTTCCTGAAACTTCTCCTACTGCATTGACCTCCGAAGTCACCTTGACTGAATGAACAGCCTTTTCAAGCCCACCCATCGAGCGTCCACCTTTAGCGAACAAAAAGAAGCGGACAAAGGACATGTAGAAGAGACTGATGAAAAGATAACCCGTGTTGTAAATCAACGATTATGAAAGACCTAGACATCGGAGAGGTAGGAAATGGAATTTCAAGCATAAGGTCGTCGAGAAACAATATGTAGAAACTCTTCGAGAACAAGTAGAACGAAAGATGTGGGAAAGAGAGATTTCAAAATGGAAGGAAATTCAGAATCGAGACGGTTCTGAAATTTCCAAAAATTTCCTTTCCAGAATATTGAGACAAGTAGAAAAGCATGTCGAGAAGACAAAAGTAATGGCAAAATAAATATTCTATTCTATTCCATGAACTTATGTGAAAAGTTGAAAACTAAAAGTAGTAAGAATATGGCAAGGGAACTCCTAGTGAGAAATAACAAGGGGGCACTTCCCGCTGACATCGCCAGTCTGGGTTCGACCAACAAAGCCAAGTGAAGCGGAACTCTAAACCGGTCCCTACCGGGCGAGGAAACCGGAAATTTGTTATTTTGATTCCCAATTGTCCACGGCGATGTGGTAATTGAACCCCGACCCCTTATTGTTTCGAGAAAAAAGATCTCTTGGAGTCGCGAGCTGTTTTTCAGTACATTGAGACTATTGGGAGACGTTGGTAAAGCGTTTGATATTGTAGAGGCTCAAGGGTGTGTGCTGGGGCCTTGGGGTAACATCTGCTCCTGTATTCAGTCCAATTGTTTTTGACATGTGTGCGGAGAGATGAGTTACGATGTGTTTTCAGGTCAATGCCATTGTCAACGGAGTAGACCAAAAACCACACTTTTAATTTTATTAGTCGGTTGGGTGGGAAACTCAATACTTCCTTTCTCATGGTTCCATACTTCCTTAGAATCCTTAGCCTTGATGGTTTTAAATTTGACAACTGCTTCAAGCTCGATATTTGAGAACCAATACTTCGACCCTGAGGAAAACGAAGTTATTTTGGGCTCTCTTGAAAGATTTACCCTTCGTACGGTCGGAGCAATGAACTGAAATTTCTTTCGAACATTTTTTTCAAAAGAAAAAAAATTGAGAGAATACCAAATGACTTTCCTCCTTTCCTACGAAAAAACCACTTTCTTCTGTTTTGTCGAACGCTTTTGTTGTATCTTTTGTTCTTTTTGACACTAAAAGAAAGGGAATAAAAAGTTAAGCTGTCTTTGTTGACAAGGTTGTTCAAAGGTCTTTGACACGCGTGCTTTGCTTTCACCTATAAGGAAGTTTTATATTTGGGAAAACTATGGCTACAAAATCATTATTGTTTTTATTATACCTATTGTTTCTAGTCCTTCTTAGGTTACGTCTGAAACTCTAAATACTTCTTGAAAAAAAGGTTCTCTTCCTTGAGAGCTATGCAATTCTAGGAAATCCCCATATGAACTCTAGCAGGTTCTTTGGGATACCTTTCTTCGTTGAATTCAACAAAAGCGTTTTTGTGTAATACTTTTTTTATCTGTATTTTTTTCCCTATCAAAAGGGAAAGGTACCGTTACGTGATTGTTGTTTCCTTATGTCATTGGAAAGGAATGTGGAATGTCTTTTAATATTATTCGATGTATCTTTTCCCTACGAAATTATTCTCTCTGAAGTTATGTTGTTCGTTCTGACTCTGAGATTGTACGTTTATAACTTCCAATGTTTCTTCTTCAAAGACATCAGGGTGGGTTATTCACTAGATTACCTCGACATAGCTTTCTACTTTACTAACATTTCTTCTAATCCCACTCGAGCTTTTCTCTAGCTTTTTCGACATCCATGTTTACCATGTTTTCTCGTATTTTCTCCCCTTCTTTTCCCTCGACATAGCTTTCTACTTTACTAACATTTCTTCTAATCCCACTCGAGCTTTTCTCTAGCTTTTTCGACATCCATGTTTACCATGTTTTCCTGTATTTTCTCCCCTTCTTTTCCCTTGTCTGCTTTTAAAGGTATTAAATATCTAGGTTGCATTCCGAGATCTTCTTTTCCTTCTTTGACAACTGACGTGGAAAAGTGCACAACTAAGTGTCCTATTTTTTCGTGAAGAATTAAGAAATGTGAGACTTTTATATGGTTCAAAGTTTAGTGAATTGTCAAAGAGACAGACGCGTGTTTGACGGTGTTTGGAGCAAGCTAATTAGATCTTACTTTTGAACTAGGTAACATGTTGTGTCAAGAAGTCCCAATTACATCAACAGGGTAGCTATCCTATCCTATTTTTATGGAACATTTTAATACTCCCTATAACCTATATCCTAGCAAAAATCCAAGGAATCCCCCCCAAAAATCATCTTGAATTCCTTGAGCTATCATGAACAAATGGACGGGCTTACCGATTCGGCCTATAATTAAGAATAATGAGATCTCAATTTAGATAGATATCATACTACCCTAGTCAATACCACACTGAATTCAATCCCGATCCCACCCGAAGCGGTAAGCCCGACCAAAGCCGAAAAAGAACCCAACTACCCATAAAAGTAATACGGATACTCACCAGTGTCGAAGGACAGGCGGTGTAGGTGGGGTGTTCGCGAGCGCGCCGCAGCATCGGCTCGATCTTATCCGCAGTAAACGCGCACGTGTCGAGGTGCGCGCGCACGACTGTACTGAGCATGCGCTGTTCATCGTCCAGCTCAGCGGCCAGGGCCTTTTCCGTGCACTTGGTGTTCGTACTTTGCTGCATTGCCGCTAGGATGCGCGCTTTCTCTCGCTTGGGAACACGACCGAATCTGACAGCTGAAACAGACGAAAAGAGAAAGGTTAGACACTTGATAAAAGAAGAACAGTTTGAGGAAGAACATCGCAAGAGAGAAAGACAGAGAAGAGAAGGGAAAGGTCAGTCACATTTTCCAATGAAAAAATATAAAAGCAATCAACAAGTGCTGCGAACATCTTCAAGTTGAGAAATCGAAACACTTTCACATCGTATAATCGAGATCGAAAAGGAACTCGCAAGAACCCAAAACTTTCTTACAACAGTCGCATACTAAACACCTTACGCGAAAACGTCAACAATCTAGTGAGTAGTGTTGCAAAGTGCTGCAAACAAGTTGTAAAACAGCTCCCAGCAAAATTGTGACGGGCCATATGGTAAACAGACTAAGCAGGCAAGTTTTGATAGTATACTATTAAAAAAAAACTACTACTTTTACTATCAAGTCAAGATAGGTTGCCAAGAATTGGGGAGTTATGGCCCTCAGGGGGAGATACTCGTATTTCGCGAGAGTTGCGAGCCATAAACTTTCGGTGAGTCATAATGGTTGATTTATCTTGTTGTGGTTGTTGTTAAGTTCAAGTATTTCGCGAGAGTTGCGAGCCATAAACTTTCGGTGAGTCATAATGGTTGATTTATCTTGTTGTGGTTGTTGTTAAGTTCAAGTTTTTTCAACTTGAATTTTAAACTTTCTATTTTTATCAATGAAATTTCGTTTCTACTACGGTTTTTTCGTCGTTGCTATATGCTATATTGTGCTATATGTAGGTATAGTTTTGAAACGGATGTTAGTTTGTTTGGCTGTGTTAGGGTAGTTTCTGTAGTGACGTTGATAGGTGATATTGATCTCTAGTTGACCACTGCATACTGGGTTAGGTCAGGGTGAAATACTTTTGCGTGACATTGCCGTTATCTTTGGAGTTCTTGTATTCCATCACCATGTCCAACAGAATGTTCCGAAGGGTTTTATAAGTGCCTCCAATTTAGGTTGCGTGTTGGGTGCACCTTTTCGTGCTCATTGACGTTAAACAAACCTCGTAAAAACCCTCACACAGATAAGAATACAAATGATATATGTGACGGAGAGACGGACTTTCTAAGCGCCATTCCGAAAAGTGTAACACATCTGCCCAATTTGCGACGGATTCCAAGAATTGGAGAACAGAGAAATCTTCTGTTCAAATTCATAAGAGAAACCCATCTTCTACAAAACAATAAATTTTGAAGATGCCCACTGCAAATAAGTGAGGCCTCTCGTAAAAAAGAGAAGGGTCCGGAGTCGTAAAAAGCTGCAGCTGCCGAGGGCCCCCAAAAATAAAATTGGCACTTACAGCGGACGTCAAAGTAGTAAAACCTTTCGGTTGTGTTTCACAAATGCAAACTCAAATACAAGGGTTGCCGTTATTTTGGGAATATTACTGAGTCTTCCATCAAAACGTTATAATCATTTTATATGGGTCTGAATGCATCATAATTGAGTTTCAGGATCAGCTGCACAAATGGAATTGTGGAACTGTTATTTCTCCGAATGGTGCATTAGGGAGCCTTCTACGGTATGCGAGTTAGACGGATCAGATAAAACAACAAGGGTATTTAGATTTCAAGAGTATGTAACCCAGGAATAAGGTTACAGGCCTAATCCACAGTATGTATTTAAGGTATAAAGCTACAAGCGTACTCAGGGGTATGTATTTAACGAAGAAGGCTATTTAGAAACCCGTAATCGTAAGCACGTGCTACGAAGGGTCTTGCAGCTTGCGTTTTCTATGTCTGAGGAGGAATAAGGTTACAGGCCTAATCCACAGTATGTATTTAAGGTATAAAGCTACAAGCGTACTCAGGGGTATGTATTTAACGAAGAAGGGTATTTAGAAACCCGTAATCGTAAGCACGTGCTACGAAGGGTCTTGCAGCTTGCGTTTTCTATGTCTGAGCTGGTGTTGTCAGAGCCCCTGATATTGAGATCCTTCACCCCTGCTGGAATTTCAGCACACCTGGTCTCCAGAACGGTTAGCCCGTTGAGGCTTCGGAATCGATCTTGATTATTCTTGATTCAATACCATTTCAGATTGAATATCACTTAGAAAGGAAAGAATCGCTTAGCAAAGAATCCCCTAAGTAATCAGAGGTAAAGGGAGGGTTTCAGTCCTATTTCGGGCAGGATAAACAAGGTATATTCTATTATATTGCCCTAATATGTATACATAAAGCAGGAAATGGAAGCTAAGTGCTACTACTATCAGAATACGAGTACTATTCGTTTAAGTTGATACTGTGAGGACAGCAAGGGCTATGGCCGCTCAGCACGTGTTTAACGGTTGAGGGTTAAGGTTTTAAGGAAGTGGCCCGATTATTTTCAATTAGGGAACTCTAGATCCAGGAGCCAGGTTTAATGAATTTCCAACGGTTTTTCTTTCTTTTCCAAAGACATTTTGTGACCAAGGTTCTAAAAACACCTTATTGGTAGATGTTAAATCATTCTGCTTCTTCAGTGAAGGAAAAGAACTCAGAATACCTTCCCTTCTGCTAGGGTAAAGCCTTTTTTGGCAGTATTTACAATATCCACTAAATTTTCCTCAATACTTCAAAGTAAGTAAGTCTTCGAAGTCTTACTTCTTATTTTACTTCAAAGTCTCAATTAGCAATCCAATGACGCATTTCATGACACACGATCAAGTCAAACGGTCTGTAATTTCTCACTTACTTTGTTCTCGAGAGTTCACATTTCATTTTATCCGAGTGCCACACGCTCAAATGGTGTCTATTTATATTATATAAGTTCTCACTGCTTTATTCTCAGTATGTCTATGTATAAACTTCTCATTACTTTGTTTCTGAGTATTTGATAATTTGATTTCTCAAGTGCACACGCTTTACATTCTTGCTGAGTCTGTCACCACGGGGTCACCTCATCACGACGGGCGGCCATTTTGTTTTTTTCGTCTTATCTGTCAATGGCAATGTACTTGGTTGACCTTGAATGTGTGATAAGCACTTTTGAACTCTGACTGCACGAGCTATTACATCAGACATTTCCATACGTACGACCATGGTTATGAGTTCCAAGACGTATTGTGCATTTGGTTATTACAAAAATAGTCTCGAATTACAAAAATAGTCCCAACAATTGTCGCCAATTGCGTCACCTATTGTGCCGATTTCCGTGGAACGCCTTTATCCTTTTCGAAACACGAGAAATCGTCTATAAACCTACGAAAATATTGAATATCTATTGATCCTATAAAAAATCTCGATATCTTGATACCTATTAGTTGTGATTTTGCACTTTTCACAAATCCACTTTTACGCAGGATTTCACTTAAGAGTATCTACAGATTTCACTTTTTCTTTCTTTTTCTTATTCAGAGGAAATGGCACGTCTTTAGAAGTCAGCCCAAGATTTCCTTTCCACATCTCTGAATACCACAATGGAGTTTGGTTCTACAGACACTTCTACATTTATATCTGTATTTGAATTGGTTTGAAATGTGTTCACAACTGCTTCGGTTAGATGATCAGCTGTTTCCATTCGGAGATCCGCTTTCTCATGAAAGTGAAACCGCTTGAATCGTTGATGCCTCGAACTCTCTTTTACTCTTTCTTGTAATCTCTCCTAATGATTTGGATACCACTCTTACTCTTACTTCTGCTATGGTTGTTGCTATAGTTGTTTCTGTGTTGGTTATTGCTATGTCTGAGAATGGTTTCATTTCTGTGCTATGTGGATGATTGTTTTTTGTTCCACCAAGTTTTAACGGTAAACCATCTCGATTACGTATAAGCCAGTAATTCCTACTTTCACTGAACATTTGCTTAATTGTTGTACCTACTTCAATTTCAATTTCACTGAATGTACCTACCTACTTAATTGTTGTTTTACTTCAATTTCAGGTAATTTCTCAGGAATCACATGATCTCTTTGTAATTCTCTCTTGAGATGGATTATGGATTTCTTTCTGCACACAAGATTTACTGGATCTAAGAAGAGGGATTTAAGGAACGGTTTCCAGAAGGAACTCTCATGTGGAATGGGTGTAGTTTAAATCATTTGGAGGACAAGAAAAAGGACTTAACAACAACCGTACTTATCTCATCCAGAAGTAACTAGAATTGTGGAATGGGTGTAGTTTAAATCATTTGGAGGACAAGAAAAAGGACTTAACTATAACCGTACTTATCTCATCCAGAAGTAACTAGAAGTACGATAAGGAAAGATCTTGATTGCATAATCGGCATCATACCAGCTTTCATCAGTTAATAAGGCATACAATATGATACAATACATATAAGGCATACTTACTCCAACGAGTAAAACCATTTATCAGGAAACTAGAAGAAACATCTTATCACAGAGGTCCAGGAAAAGCGTGCAAGGAAAGAAACGTAGCGTTTCCATGGTAACCTTATCACCAGTACACGCGGACAGATTATCATGAAGTACGATAAGGAAAGATCTTGATTGCATAATCGGCATCATACCAGCTTTCATCAGTTAATAAGGCATACAATATGATACAATAGATATAAGGCATACTCCAACAAGTAAAACCATTTATCAGGAAACTAGAAGAAACATCTTATCACAGAGGTCCAGGAAAAGCGTACAAGGAAAGAAACGTAGCGTTTCCATGGTAACCTTATCAGCAGTACACGCGGACAGATTATCATCCAGGTTTGAAGGTCATGAGTTGAACTTGAAACGTTCCCTTATCAGCTCCCCCTTATCAGTATATGAGTGACACTTGAGCTAGGCTTTGTTATCGGCACAAACGAGCCATTGATAATGGTAATAACTTGATAATAGCAATGAATATGAGTGACACTTGAGCTAGGCTTTGTTATCGGCACAAACGAGCCATTGATAATGGTAATAACTTGATAATAGCAATGATAATAATGATAATGGTAATAATTAATAATGATAAGGCACTCGACAATATCGAATCACGTCGAGATTGTTCGAGATGGTCAAGACAGATAGTCCTGAGTTCGATTTCCGGGAAGGGAAAAAGTTATTTTGGACTCTAACGGGATTTTAACGTGTGGGTGTTTGGCATCTCCACTAACTTTAATTAGCTTGCCATATAGCCATATCTTGTAAGGTCGAGTACGACCGGTACGTAACTCACGGCTAATAATAGATCACGATATGCACACAGAATAAGATGAGTGTAAAATAAACGTACAACCAATAGGTATAAGTGTATACCTAATGGACATACTACTGATATATTGTCAGACAAAAATGTACAATTAATAGATATGCAACAAGATATAAACATATAAAGTATCATAGGTATAGGTATAGGACATAAACAAATCACACTATAAAATTACCAATAGACCTAAAAGATATCTACACACTATACTGGTAGGTATACATAGAAAATCACACAATTACCTTACCAATACAAGTGGTACAAGATAGGCAATCATATACAATAAATAGAGAAACAAACAGCAAATTGAGAAACATACACACATAAAATCACACAATCACCAATATAAGCCGTACATGTGATACAGGCAAACATATAAAACAAATTGAGAAACATAATACAGCAAGTCACACCACTAATAATAGACATACCAGATATAGACAAACATACACAGCAAATCACACACTCTGTCGTCGCGTATGCATTGAGAGAGCTTATGCAAAAAAAAACGATTCAGATTTTTCCTCGTCACCTTGATCGCCACACTCCCCGGCGACCTTGCCCAAGTCCAAGTTCAAAGTCTTGCGTTCGACTCCCGAAGGTAACCTTGGCAATGAAATTGCGGATGCCCCCGCGAGGCCTCGAACCAAGGTTGTCCAGACGCGAAGGAAGGGGGGGGAGATCATTCATTGACCCATTCGGACGATGTGTGAGTGTGGGGAAGGTTGCCCGGTCAGTGACGGACGCGTGAATATTGCACGGATGAAATTGTGAATGTTGGACGGTTGGAATACATAATTATTGACAATATCGAATCACGTCGAGATTGTTCGAGATGGTCAAGACAGATAGTCCTGAGTTCGATTTCCGGGAAGGGAAAAAGTTATTTTGAACTTTAACGGGATTTTAACGTGTGGGTGTTTGGCATCTCCACTAACTTTAACCATTTTAACATAGGGATATTTGTCATCTCCACTAATTTCAATGCTTTTAGGAGAGGGGCTTTTGGCATCTCCACTAATCTTATTGCTTTTAGGAGATGAAGATTTGGCATCTCCACTAATTTTCATAATTTCAAGAGAGGAGCTAAACAATGCTCACAATCGTACTCTCTTTATGCCCTCGCTCTCATTACAGTGATTAGGTAGTAAATTCCCTCAGTAAATTATGAAAAGACATTGCTGAGGTAATAAATTTTCAACTCATTTTCACTGTCAAGTTCATCCAGATAAGGCCCCGATAAGACCACCCTGAGGCCTTGATAATGGCCGCTTGAACTGTCAAGGTTAAAGAGCGCTGATGTTACACGTTGACTAATTTGATGGCTTTTCTCGTTATAATAATATACTTGTATTCTCATTATTTCTTATTTTTAACTCCGTTTCAGGCTTTCAGTAGTTGAGAAAGGGGGGAAAGGGGGGAAAGTGGTGGACTTCGAAGAAGACACGCGTGTATTCTGGTGGTTGGGTGGAAGAGCTGACATTTGACAGTTATTATAAAGTCAAAGATTTTAAAGGTATAAGGAAAGTCCTTCTACGTTCTGACAAAAGAATACCTCCAGAATTTTTTAGTATGGTTGGAAGGAATAGCTTATTATATGAGAATAAAATTTTGCCATCAAACTCCTCAAAGAATTATTTGTGATTTGAAAAAATGTGATTTCTCATGACAAAACTTCTACTAATCCAGATGGAACCAAGGAGAACGTAAAAAAGTATTGCCACAAAAATAAAAGAGAGGATTTGGCGTCTCCACTAAATCATTTTAGAAATGTAGCAATATACCACCCTGAGGCCTTGATAATGGCCGCTTGAACTGTCAAGGTTAAAGAGCGCTGATGTTACACGTTGACTAATTTGATGGCTTTTCTCATTAATAATATACTTATGTATATTCTCATTATTTCTTATTTTTAACTCCGTTTCAGGCTTTCAGTAGTTGAGAAAGGGGAGAAATAGGAAGTGGTGGACATCGAAGAAGACACGCGTGTATTCTGGTGGTTGGGTGGAAGAGCTGACATTTGACAGTTATTATAAAGTCAAAGACTTTAAAGGTATAAGGAAAGTCCTTCTACGTTCTGACAAAAGAATACCTCCAGAATTTTTTAGTATGGTAGGAAGGAATAGCTTATTATATGAGAATTTTGCCATCAAAACTCCTCAAAGAATTATTTTAGGGATGCTTTTCTTTAGACTAGACCTATCTGTGTTCTTTAAAAAAATGTGATTTCTCATGACAAAACTTCTACTAATCCAGATGGAACCAAGGAAAACGTAAAAAAGTATTACCACAAAAATAAAAGAGAGGATTTGGCGTCTCCACTAAATCATTTTAGAAATGTAGCAATATGAATCTGTAAGTAATGAAATCTACATACGGGCATTGTGGTATCGAGCATTTCCTTTGAGGATCGACTTTAAAATTGGTAACTCATCCTCCATCATAGTCTGGTTGGGGGGAATTTTATCAGAAATAAATCCCGGTAAAATCCAAATCCACCAGAAGAAGCGTTGAAAGTATCCAAAAGAAGCGGGAAAAATCCAAAAATAGACGTAGAAAATAGTAATCCAAAAAATCCAGGTAGCTTTCGGAGGAAGAAAAACTGAGCACAACACTTGAAAAATATCACTCACACACAAAAAATTATTAAAGAAACAAAGAAGAGAAAATATTATTAAAAACTAATGATTGATTTTTGTCAGGTTTCTAATATTAGAAGTAGAGGATATGAGGAAATTTGAAACACGCAAAAAACACAGGTTGAGATGAATTTATAAAAATAAATACAATTAAAAGCTAATCTAATATTAATTTTTTCTTATTAAAAATAAAGGAATCAATTGTTATTTTAAAAAAATAATTGGTAACTATGATTAAGAGATTTAATTATTTTCAATTACATTTGGGTTTCTTGGTGAAAACCAGGTTTATTCCTTTTTCGCTTGTATTGTTGTAAGTTTGAAATGGTTGAAAAAATGCTGTTTATTTCGAGAAATTCTTTTAAGAAGTCAAAATTTTCAACAGTATGGCACTGAAAATGTGATTGGTTTTGACGAGAGGACACGTTGTTGCGTTATCATTTGAAACAGTTAAGTGACACATAACGAAGAACTGAGAAAAAATGAAGAGAAAAGCGCGGGAAGTGGTTTTCCAGCTTCGCAGAAAAATTCGATGTGTTTTGGGAGACTTATTTAGCACACACAAAGGGGTGGCGAATAAATCGACAAATTTGTGTCAAATCCAGAGCACATGGTCGGAAAAATCCTAGGAAGAAAATGGATCACTGGTCCGGATTGTCAAAGGGTGAACGAGAAAAAATGAAGAGAAAAGCGCGGGAAGTGGTTTTCCAGCTTCGCAGAAAAATTCGATGTGTTTTGGGAGACTTATTTAGCACACACAGAATTGGGACTTTTTTTTGTCTCACTAATGAAATTAACCTTGCTCCTCTCTACATCAACATGAACTCAATTGAGAACACAAAAAGAGGTCACGTTGAAAAATTAAACTATTTTTTTCGTTGATTTTCAGCGAATGTGAGACTCCTAACTCTCCTAATGTCATTCTTTGACTTGAAAAGAGAATTGCAGGCCCATTGATCAGAGCACAATCTCATCCGTTAACAGAATCCTTGTCTTATGCTCCACTCTGTATAATTTAGTCAGTCTAAATTGATGCTTTGTCCTCAGCGACCACAATTATACCTTTTGTGTTAGGGTATGTTAAGGTTACCCTGTTCATGATTTGTGTCAAAATCCAGAGCACATGGTCGGAAAAATCCTAGGAAGAAAAGGATCACTGGTCCGGATTGTCAAAGGGTGAACGAAAAACTCCAATTTTCGCGATAGCACAATTTCTAGTAAACGAAAAAAATAAAACCGAACTAAACACCGAAATTTTCCACGATTTTTAACATTATTCAAACGAAAAAAAATCACTCAAAAAGCGCAACTATTTTTTTAAAAATCGGAAATTAATTTCTTTGAGAAAAAATCCGGTTCGCGATGTTTTACACCACGAACGAAGCACAGAATGAAATACGCTCACGCGGGTGACGAAGTCTCAAACACGGAAGGTTTCAGAGAGAGTTAACATCCTGTTCATGTACGTAAAAGTGCCATTATTCATATTGAATTTTACAATGTAAAAAGGTCATGAAAAAGCTTCTCGAGATGAAGAGTTAGGTACGAAAATCAAAGTGTGATTACATGAACTATTCAATAGGTGAGTTAATAAAAATTTATTTATAAAAGTGTAAACGTACAAACCGAGCTGCAACAAGTATAAATCTCGTTCCAAGCTTTTTTTACGACCTTTAAAACCTTTCCCAAGATAGATAAACAAGATCAGAGAACATAAAAAGTTTGCAAAGAGCTCCAATGAATCTCGGGAAAACAGACAAGCAATCAAGAACACAAATAGGTGCAAAATCGCAACCTTGTGCTAACCTTGCAGTAATAAGGAAATGATCAAAAGCATTTGAGACACGGACCGTGCGCATTGTGAGTGTTTCTTTCAAGGAAATGTTCGTTCTCAAGATTGACGAGCAAATGTTTAAGTGTAGGTATGTCAGTTGCAACCATGGAGTAAGTCTAAACAAACAATGGCGTTCGCAAGATGTATGTACAGAATGTATGTACTAATTGTAGTATGTACCTGGGGAATTTATGTGTTGATATGTGCACAATTTATAATTGTGTTGACGAAATTCGAACCATGTACCATGGCAATGACGCACACAAACCTCTAGATGGCCAATATTTAACGTTTGACCCCAAGGCCTAATTATGACCAGCCTTAAGTTAATTAATTTCATAATTGGGACTTTTTGGCATCTCCACTAATCTTATTGCTTTTAGGAGATGAAGATTTGGCATCTCCACTAATTTTCATAATTTCAAGAGAGGAGCTAAATGTCGTACTCTCTTTATGCCCTCGCTCTCATTAAAAAGGAGAGGGCGCGGAGGGAGAAAGCAAACAAAATACACTGGTGCCCTTGAAAACGGTTTGTGTGTGGGATGGAAGTGTGTGTGTTTGCCGGGTGGATCAATAAATCAGGGAATGGCGAGGCAGGGTTTACAGTGACCTAGGAGAACGACGCTGGGGAAAAGGGAGCAAAGGAAAAAGGGACGGGGAATGAGGGAAAAAGCGACGGAGTAGGGGGGAGAAAAATGGGAACGAGGTACAAAGGGAGGGAAATGAGGGAAAAAGCAAAATGGGAACGAAAAGGGGAAATGGGACCGAGGTGCAAAAGGGAAGAAGTGACGGGGTAGAAAAGCGAAATGGGAACAAGGAACGAGGTAGAAACGGAGAGAAATGAGGGAAAAAGCAACGGAGCAGAGGGACAAAAAATGGGAATAAGGTACAAAGGGAGGGAAAAAGAGGCAGGGGTAGAAAAGCGAAATAGGAACACGGAGGAGAGAAAGAGTAACAGGGTAGAGGGGTGGGAAAAACAACCGAGGAAATTCGGAAAACTATGGGGGGAAAACGAGGTTTGCGGGACGAAACGAGGGGAAAAAGTAGGAGGGAGAAGCCCATTCACGTCACGGTACGGTAGAATAATTTGAAATTTTTCCGTGGGTTTTTTTGTGCTTCCCGAATAGGATTTTTCCACTTTTTTTCGAGTGTTTGTCAGGAGAAAACTGTAGAGTGAAAAATTGTTTTTGATGCTTTTTTCGTGTCCCAAGTTCGTAGATGGATGGTGGAGTTTGTATTTATTTGCTTTTTCGTTCCCTCTCTATGTTTATTTGTTTATTTATTTCCGCTCCCTCTCTATATTTATTTGCTTTTCTCGCCTCTTTTCTCTCCCTTTATCTCATCTATCATTTTTTTTATTCCATTTTGTGTTTATATTTCGCGCACATTTCTGAGAAATTTCCGAGGGAGCGCCGTGCTACGTCGGGTCGCGGGGAAGGGATTCCGTGTTCTCCACTTCCTCATTAACTTTTCGTCACGTGAGTCATGCTGATGGAAATTAATGTTTTTCTATTTCGAGCGTTCCTCGACCTTGACATTCAAAACAATATAAATGATTAGCGTCCCTTTCCCGCCCCTCCAATGAGCGTAGCTCAGGGCTCCTCTTTCTTGCCCCTTCAATGTCTTCTTCTTGCGCCTTCATTTGCTTCTTTCTAACCTCTGTCCCTTCTATTAATTTCTTCTTTTCCTCCTCCTCCTTCTTTTTCTTTCTTCTCCTCCTCCTCTTTCTTCTTCTTTACAACCCCCTTTTCCTGTCCTTAGTCATGCTGATGGAAATTAATGTTTTTCTATTTCGAGCGTTCCTCGACCTTGACATTCAAAACAATATAAATGATTAGCGTCCCTTCCCAGCCCTGTCGACGCTCAGGGCTCCTCTTTCTTGCCCCTTCAATTTCTTCTTCTTGCGCCTTCATGTTCTTCTTTCTAACCTCTGTTCCAGTCCCTTCTATTAATTTCTTCTTTTCCTCCTCCTCCTCCTTCTTTTTCTTTCTTCTCCTCCTCCTCCTTCTTCTTCTTCTTTACAACCCCCTTTTCCTGTCCTCTTTCACCTCATTCCCTCAATCTTCATCTTGCCCCTGAAATGTCTTATTCTTCTCCCCTCATTTTCTTTCGTCCCTTGTCTTTTTCTTCCTCCTCGGCCTTTTGTCCCATGCGAGTCGTGCCCTTGACTATTTACCTATAACCTTGGCCCCGGACTAAAAGTAATCTTGTCGAGAGGGGACAGGGTGCTTCAGCAGTCGAATTGTTTCAGTCTTTGCGTCACGAGTCCCCAAAACGGGGACAGGTAGTCCTGGACAGGCCATTTGAGGGACAGATAGTCTCGAGAGAAGGTCATCTCTAAATCTAGGAGGGAAAAAGCAGACTGTTTTCCCAGATTATTGGCGAGGAATTTCATGTCTAGAAGAGGAAGAAAAAAATACAAATTTCTCGGACTATTCAAGATAAGTTTCGTCTCGCCAGAATTGGGCGATTCGACCTTGACAAGGCCATCTCCTTTCGTTGAGCTCTCTGTTTCATTTATCATCTTCTCTTTTCCGTGTTCGTATCCATCATTATCGCCTTTTCCACTTGGTTCTTCTTTGTTTTTTCCTTCATTTGTTTATTCTTTTTACTTTTCCCTGGTTTCTCTTTCGTTTTCTTTCGTTATTCATCATTTCTTAATTATCTTTGCTTTCCACTTAATTCTCCTTTGTTTGTTGTTTCGCCCGTTTTGTTTTAATTTACCATCGTCTCTTTTTCCTATGTTTTCCATTCTCGCATGATCCTCGTTTTCCACTTGGGGTGATGTATCCGGGTCAATTGGCTGCTCAATGCTCATTCGGGTTCATTTTTAATGCAAGAGATCTTTCACCCTTTTGTCCCACTTTCGAAGGAAAGGTTTTTGAACTCTCCCCTCTCTCCCTTTTCCCTCGCTGTGTCCCTTTTCTCTCCCCCTATTCCTTTTCCCCCTCTGCTCTGTCCCTTTTCCCCTCGTTGTACTCCTTTTCCCCTACCATGTCCCTTTTTTGTGTGGGAGTTGTAGAGATGGGATTCGGGTCAGACTTTTTTCCCTCCCTCGTGTTCCTCTTTTTCCCCCCGGTTTATTTTTTATCCCTCCATCGTTTTTCCCCCTCCACCAAGTTCCTCTTTTTCTTCCGGTTTGAAATATGGGACAGCCTTTCTCTGAGATTTTCTGAATCTCTTTCCGTGAGCTGTTCCTAATTAAGCTTCCGCTTTGGAAGCTTGAAAGACTTCTTTCTTTTAATTAAACTTTTGGCAGTTTGTGCTCTAATGTTTCCACTAATGCCATTATCTATTTTCTTGTTCGATCAAGTTGACATTGTGCCACAAAACACAATTTCCACGAAGTTAGAGATACGAAAGGGGACATTGGACAAACGAAAATTTGTTACAAGGCATTGTTGCATACATATGTAATCATCCAAAAAAGGGCAAATGAAAATACGATAGAAGTATGCTGATCACGAGGAATCCAAACAATAACAAGAAAGCAGAATTAAAAACCGATTTCAGGGAGTTCAAAGTTCCAAACAAAAACATGAACAAAAAGTCTAATCGAACAAAAACAAGACCAAACAACAGAGAAGAATACTAATATTGCATGCCATTGCAATGCTCATCCTACTTACATAGCACACGTTATCGACAACAAAACGGAGAAGAAGGAGAAAGAGGAAGGAGGAGGAGGAGGAGGAGAAGGAGATGATGATGATGAAGAAGAAGGAGGAGGAGGAGAAAAGAGAAAGATTAGGAGGAGAAGGAGGAAGAGGAGATGGAGAAGGAGGAAAAGAGGAGGAGGAGGAGGAGGCAAAATTTGACGTTCCCAAAGTCAAGGGCTCCAATACTAATATTGCATGCCATTGCAATGCTCATCCTACTTACATAGCACACGTTATCGACAACAAAACGGAGAAGAAGGAGAAAGAGGGAGGAGGAGGAGGGCAAAATTTGACGCTCCTAAAGTGGAGGAGGAGGAGGAGAAGGAGAAAGAGGAGGAGAAGGAGAAAGAGGAGGAAGAGGGCAAAATTTGACGTTCCCAAAGTCAAGGGCTCGAAGGTTCATTCTTTGACGTATTGGAAAGGTCAGAGGCATATGCCGGGTCAAAACACATGTCAGCACAAAATGTGCAGCCTTTACGAAAACGTGTGGAAGATTAGCAGCAATCCAGAATGGTGGAAGAAAGAAGAAGGAGGGAGAGAGAAAGAGGAGTCAAAAACGAGGACGCAAGTTGAACGAACTCACGTAACGGACTCTCTCTCTCCCTCTCCCAGGGCTTCTAAATATTTCTCATTGAATTCATTTCTCTCGCTCTCTCTCTCTCCTTGAAGTGGATTGACCCATTTCCCGTTCGTTGACAGAGAAAGCACTCGGCGTGAGTTGTGGATGAAACAATTTATTCTGACTTACATAACTTCTCACTCTTCTTGGAACAAAGTTGTGTTCCTAATACCGGGTAACATTGAGCATAAATGGAGAGAAAGATAATGTACAAATGAATCCTGATCTCTGCAGGATAAATACCATGAACGTCATCAGAATCCACAATCCTGATTCCTGATCTATGCAAGTTTGAGTAGATGACAACACCAGCGGGATGAAACAATTTATTCTGACTTACATAACTTCTCACTCTTCTTGGAACAAAGTTGTGTTCCTAATACCGGGTAACATTGAGCATAATTGGAGGGAAAGATTCAAAGGTAATGTGTAAATGAATCCTGATCTCTGCAGGATAAATACCATGAACCATGAACGTCATCAGAATCCACAATCCCGATTCCTGATCTATGCAAGTTTGGGTAGATGACACCAGCAGGATCAAAGAGAGAGCAGGAGAGAGTGTACAGGTCGCCTTGTTAGTGCCCTATTTGGGTGAAGGGTGAAATTTACCACATCAAGCTACCATTAAAGTAAAGACTATCCACAGAGAAAGTACCCAAAAAAGTGTGATTCTGTTGACTAAGGACTCACAACAATTTGCAAGCTGAGAAGAATAAGAAATGATGGTCAAAGTCCAAATCAAAGGCTCCACCCTCATAATAGTGGAGATGTCAAAAACTCGTCTCTTAAAATCATCATTATTAGTGGAGATGTCAAATACTCCTCTCTTGAAATCATCATTATTGGTGGAGACGCCAAAGCTCTTCTCTTGAAATCACTCATATTAGTGGAGATGTCAAATTTCCTCCCTTGAAATCTCGCCCTAAACACTTAAGATATCTCGTCATAACAAACTTCTCTAATCATTCTAGAAGAACGCAATAGTCGGTTCTGGTTCTCACTTGGTATTTGGTTTGGTTCACTTTCGATTTCACTTGGAAGATTCACTTTCACTTCTAGGCCAGAGTGAGACAGAGAGAAAGAGTAGGCCACTAGAGTGAGAGAGGTAGCGTGTGTACTCTACTTTCCTTCATGTAGGAAGTAAACAATGAATCTTGTGGAATTCGCCATAACGATTTCAATTACGCCAGATTGGTTACAATGGTTATGGTTACTTTACAACGATAACTTTGGTTACTCTGGCTTGGTTTTGGATTGGCTGAAGAGGAATTGGTAACTTGTTTGGTTGCTTGAAATGGGTACGTTATTGACGTGAGCCTTTTGGTGTTCATTCGTCAATTAAGGGACGGACTGACTGATGAATCCTATAAAATATACGAGACCTTGTTTAGACTGGTGGGGTGAAGGGACTATTCCTACTTGAGTCGGACAAATAAGGTATATTGCATCAATATTTGCTGATTCGTTGACGTACATATCTAACAGCATAACACTGTCTGTCTAATACTGTTGACCACATTCAGTTCACTTTTGCTTATTTGCTGACTAATCCAACAGCTCCGCCAAAACATGACTCCAGAAATTGCGACATATTAAAGAGAGTACCTGCTGTTCTGTTGAACATACGTCACAATTGTTACTATTCAGTTTACTATTGCTAATTTTCTGACTACTCCAAGAGCACCACTAAAAAAGACCCAAAAAATACAACCCCGACCCAAAGTTGTGATTTTTATTGTTATCTATGTATATGTATAAATTGTATATGTACCATAAATAAAGAGTAATATGTTGAAAAAAAAATGAATAGCTCACCCCTAAAGGGGATTCAGCTAAAAAAATTGCGACGTAGTAAAGTACCGGTTCACCGAATCTTAGGCCGTTGGTTAACCGATTCCTACAAACGTTGTAACACCTGGTTCAACGCTCTCCAAGTCAACTCTCTCCTCATTTCTTTCCTTCACTTTCACTTTCGTAATATCGTTTGTGCTGTTAACTAACTTGGCTACTTCCGTGTTTCTCTCTTGGAGTCAATGAATTCTATTGCGACTGCAGTGAACTCGTCGGCAAGGTGGCCCAATTTGATGCCACTGTCGTTGATGATAATGTAGATAGTTAGATACTAGATACATACTAGACAAAGTTCCAAGTCCTATAGAAGTAAGGATGTTGTTGTTCTGAGTTGGATTGGAGCTGAATGTATGCCAAAATGGACTTTAGTATCTTTAATTACATCATTGCTGGTGGAATCAATCGAGGGATTGGTAATTGGTAAAGAACTGATTCTAGAAATGCCCTCAAATATTGTGTCATCTGTGTATCACTGTTATGCAAATTTTTCATCTACTTATTTTTCCACATTAAAAATGAAAATAAATAAATTTGCTCGTATTATGTTGTTGAAATTCTGGCGCCCGCATTTGGGATCGATGCCCACTTTCGTTCCCAAATGTGGCCCATTTTCGATCCACTGGTAAATCAATTATTTCTGAATTTCTGCTCCCAATGGAGTCCATTTAGCGCAATGAGCAGGGCTGAAGGTTTATTACTTTCGATAAAACTTGAAGGACTGCCATTGTCTCATTAAAATAAGGCTGTAATTGAAATGTATCTCAAACACATACGCCAGAGCAACACACTTCTAAACATATTCATATAAATATTTACAACAGTGGAAGCATTATTTGAAGCAAATAAAAACCATACATAATTATTAGGAAGTGAAAGAACCGTGAATGTTGGATGAAATAGTAAGGACGATGAATAAGGAACAGATAAAGTAGTAACAAAATGATAAAATAGTATCCTATCCTATCATTTAATCTCCGTTTATTGAGATTAAGACAAGGGATTATCCAAAAACTAGATTGTAGATTTCCCCTAAGTGATTGAAACTAATTTCACTAAAAAACATGGGACTGGAAAAAAAAACACTAACATGGGAAATCTGGCATCTCCACCAATTCGGTAGTGGAGATGTCCGAACTCCCTATGAGGTTGCTTACACAGTACACACTGTTGAAATTAGTGGAGATGTCAAATTTTCCAAACTTCCTAAAATGCTCCTGTAGTGAAATCAAGGGATATTCTGAAGTGCTTTATTCTATTGAAGATATATCCAATGTATTGAAGACATGTTTAGTACCTCCTTCACTGATGAACCAAGTCTTGATTTGCAAGGTTGCCAATCGTCAAACTGGAAATAGTTCACCAGATAGTTTATCACAGTGTTGCCTGACGTACATCAACTTTTTCATTCAGTAGATCTTTTACGAGTACTACTCTTTTCCGGAGAACTACTCTTTTTACTAGATCTTCTAATTTTCTCTATATTTAGTCTGGTTTGCTACTGTTTGCAAAGGAATCCATCTGATTCTTTGAAAGGTTTTCTACTGAAGTCCAATATTAAACTTGTCGTACTAGTTAATTGATTTCTCTAAATTTTGTGCAAAGTGTCTAATATTAGAATTGAGGTCCACGACCTTGCGCCCAATACAAGTACCAAACATAGATTTGTGGACCTTAAAAATAGGAACTCGCTTGTTATGATTTACAACAAGGTTTGTTATATTCTAATTTTCTCTATATTTAGTCTGGTTTGCTACTGTTTGCAAAGGAATCCATCTGATTCTTTGAAAGGTTTTCTACTGAAGTCCAACATTATGCTTGTCGGACTAGTTAATTGATTTCTCTAAATTTTGTGCAAAGTGTCTAATATTAGAATTGAGGTCCACGACCTTGCGCCCAATACAAGTACCAAGCATAGATTTGTGGACCTTAAAAAAAAGGAACTCGCTTGTTATGATTTACAATAAGGTTTGTTATTATTATAAACTTGCACAAAAAAAAAAAAAAAAAAAAAAAAAAAAAAAAAGAAAAGCGCAATGAGGTAAATTTCAAGTAGGTACCTTCGGACCCCATTAGAAAATAATATCTAACAAGAGATGGAAAAATTTTCCTCGTACAAAATGCTCGAGAATTTTCCACTTTTCCATAATAATAAAAAATAAAAGGTAAAAGAATTAAGCAATAAGTATTATTTTAAAAATAAATGAAAAGAACACGTGACTTATAAAATGAGAACGTGCCGGAATGAAGAGCAAACAAGTGTGCCCAGAAACTCAAGTACAAGTGATACTAGTGGCGCTATCTTGTGGATTTATTGTGAACTACTATCGCTCTTCAAGACATACAAAGAACAAGTTTGAACGAGTGAGTCGTTTCATACTTTGTCCGCTAGGTTGCGGTAGTGGGATGAAATAGAGAGGTCTTATCAATGTGCATCTCACATGCTTCTTTACTATCTTTATCGCAGAATCAGATTTCTCTTCAAGATCTTTATCAGTGCATGGATGAAAAGGAGTTTGATCTCGAAGAAAGAAGAGTATAAAAAGAGATAAATCGATCTATTAGTGCTCATGCTGAATTGCTGATAAAGAGAGAGTTACCTATTACTTAATTTCTTTCGATGACTATCAATATCCTTTTTCACCTATTCCATTTCTTTTTGTCATTCTCATTCATTGAATTTTTCCATTTCACATTCCTATTTTCTCTTCTCTCTGATTTTGAGAAAGGTAAAAAGTGCCAAACAAGAAAGAGAAGAGGAACAGAAAAAGAAAAAGAGATTGGGAGAGAAGTGGAGAGAGAGAAAGAAAGAGATTGGAGGGAGAAATGAAGAAAGAAGAAAGATCTGTGAGTCTATTGCTTTTCAGTAAATGTTTAGTGATTAAATGTTGTATCAAGTCGGTCATCCGCCTATCCCTTTTTGTCAGCTCTTATGACGAAACCTGAATTGGTGGAGACGCCACTTTTCCAGCATTGAAATTAGAAATAGTGGAGATGTCAAAAGCCCTTTTCTTGGCCTATCTTGAATCATTATTAGTGGAGATGCCAAATGCTCATCTTTTCAAGCTTGATAAGGAGAACCAAAAAGGTAGATATATTTTGCAGAACTTCAAAGAATTATAATAGTTTATTTGTTAAAAGCCGACATGTTTCGGAGGCACTCCCTCCATCATCAGGGCTACAGGGAACGAAAGTTTTTTCCCCTTTTTAAAGTCTTTTCCATATCAATCAAGTCGAATTTTTCTTTAAAAATAGTATTTTCCTTTTGAAATAGTCTTTCTTTCAAAATAGTCATAGGTATTTTTAATACCTAATCTCTATTCCCCCATCTCAAAAAAAAAAAAAAAAAAAAAAAAAAAAAAAAAAAAAAAGAATTATAATAGTTTATTTGTTAAAAGCCGACATGTTTCGGAGGCACTCACTCCCTCCATCATCAGGGCTACAGGGAACGAAAGTTTTTCCCCTTTTTTAAAGTCTTTTCCATATTTAAACCAAGTCAATTTTTTCTTTAAAAATAGTATTTTCCTTTTGAAATAGTCTTTTCTCTCAAAATAGTCATATTTTTAATACCTACTCTCTATTCTCCATTCCCCTATCTCAAACTTGAAACTTGGTGCCTACACCCAACAATGTTCTATCCAACACAACATCGGTCCTGAAGCCTTGGCTACATTTAGCCTAGATCGTACTAGAACTGTTACGAAACCCGTTTTATGCAATTAAGAATGGTGGAAAAAGTTGAAAGGTCACGTGGGCAGATGCTGGAAAAGGGTCAAGGGTCACGGGACGAACGGGCTTTACGAAACGTGTTCAAAACGAACTTTTGGAAAAACATTCAATTCTTGGGAAAATCATTCAATTCTTTCATGGTTTTATTATAAAGGATTACCCTTTGCCTTTGACCACTATTGGTGACGGACGAATGGCTGCAACTTTGGATTTAGGCTCTTGGGACCTCAAAACGTGCCATAACAGGCACTAAAAACTGACCATCAAAAAATTTCAGCCTATTACATGACTATATATATTAAGTACCTATTTCAAATTGAAATTCCTTATTATGGGATAAGGAAAGTATTTCAATTTCCTCATAGGATAAGGAAAGTAAAAAATGGTAACTCCGACATCTCCACCACTATTGGTGGAGGCGTCACTCCTTCGAACACATCAGATTTTCAGGAAATCAAATCCCCCCACGTCTTACGGACTCACGGGTAGGCAGAATCTCGGAAGTCCATACGTAATTAATCGGCGACAAGTTATGGTGCAATCAAACAGAGTGCCATATCTTGCTCACGGTGCAATCAAAGCGCCATAGCTTGCCATATAGCCATATCTTGTAAGGTCGAGTACGACCGGTACGTAACTCACGGCTAATAATAGATCACGATATGCACACAGAACAAGACGAGTGTAAAATAGACGTACAACCAATAGGTATAAGTGTATACCTAATGGACATACTACTGATATATTATCAGACAAAAATGTACAATTAAATATGCAACAAGATATAAACATATAAACCATCATAGGTATAGGTATAGGACATAAACAAATCACACTATAAAATTACCAATAGACCTAAAAGATATCTAGACACTATACTGGTAGGTATACATAGAAAATCACACAATTACCTTACCAATACAAGTGGTACAAGATAGGCAATAGAGAGGCAATAGAAATAGAGAAACAAACAGCAAATTGAGAAACATACACATTAAGTCACACAATCACCAATATAAGCCGTACATGTGATACAGGCAAACATATAAGACAAATTGAGAAACATAATACAGCAAGTCACACCACTAATAATAGACATACCAGATATAGACAAACATACACAGCAAATCACACACTCTGTCGTCGCGTATGCATTGAGAGAGCTTATGCAATTACGCCAGATTGGTTACAATGGTTATGGTTACTTTACAACGATAACTTTGGTTACTCTGGCTTGGTTTTGGATTGGCTGAAGAGGGTGGTAACATGTTTGGTTGCTTGAAATGGGTACGTGATTGACGTGAGCCTTTTGGTGTTCATTCGTCAATTAAGGGACGGACTGACTGACTGATGAATCCTATAAAATATACTAGACCTTGTTTAGACTGCTGGGGTGAAGGGACTATTCCTACTTGAGTCGGACAAATAAGGTATATTGCATCAATATTCGCTGATTCGTTGACATACATATCTAACAGCATAATACTATCTGTCTAATATTGTTGACCACATTCAGTCCACTTTTGCTGACTAATCCAACAGCTCCACCAAAACATGACTCCAGAAATAGCGACATATTAAAGAGAGTACCTAAATTACGCCAGATTGGTTACAATGGTTATGGTTACTTTACAACGATAACTTTGGTTACTCTGGCTTGGTTTTGGATTGGCTGAAGAGGAATTGGTAACTTGTTTGGTTGCTTGAAATGGGTACGTTATTGACGTGAGCCTTTTGGTGTTCATTCGTCAATTAAGGGACGGACTGACTGATGAATCCTATAAAATATACGAGACCTTGTTTAGACTGGTGGGGTGAAGGGACTATTCCTACTTGAGTCGGACAAATAAGGTATATTGCATCAATATTTGCTGATTCGTTGACGTACATATCTAACAGCATAACACTGTCTGTCTAATACTGTTGACCACATTCAGTTCACTTTTGCTTATTTGCTGACTAATCCAACAGCTCCGCCAAAACATGACTCCAGAAATTGCGACATATTAAAGAGAGTACCTGCTGTTCTGTTGAACATACGTCACAATTGTTACTATTCAGTTTACTATTGCTAATTTTCTGACTACTCCAAGAGCACCACTAAAAAAGACCCAAAAAATACAACCCCGACCCAAAGTTGTGATTTTTATTGTTATCTATGTATATGTATAAATTGTATATGTACCATAAATAAAGAGTAATATGTTGAAAAAAAAATGAATAGCTCACCCCTAAAGGGGATTCAGCTAAAAAAATTGCGACGTAGTAAAGTACCGGTTCACCGAATCTTAGGCCGTTGGTTAACCGATTCCTACAAACGTTGTAACACCTGGTTCAACGCTCTCCAAGTCAACTCTCTCCTCATTTCTTTCCTTCACTTTCACTTTCGTAATATCGTTTGTGAGAATGGTGGAAAAAGTTGAAAGGTCACGTGGGCAGATGCTGGAAAAGGGTCAAGGGTCACGGGACGAACGGGCTTTACGAAACGTGTCCAAAACGAACTTTTGGAAACACATTCAATTCCTGGAAAAAACATTCAATTCTTTCATGGTTTTATTATAAAGGATTACCCTTTGCCTTTGACCACTATTGATTAGTGCCCTATTTGGGTGAAGGGTGAAATTTACCACATCAAGCTACCATTAAAGTAAAGACTATCCACAGAGAAAGTACCCAAAAAAAGTGTGATTCTGTTGACTAAGGACTCACAACAATTTGCAAGCTGAGAAGAATAAGAAATGATGGTCAAAGTCCAAATCAAAGGCTCCACCCTCATAATAGTGGAGATGTCAAAAACTCGTCTCTTAAAATCATCATTATTAGTGGAGATGTCAAATACTCCTCTCTTGAAATCATCATTATTGGTGGAGACGCCAAAGCTCTTCTCTTGAAATCACTCATATTAGTGGAGATGTCAAATTTCCTCCCTTGAAATCTCGCCCTAAACACTTAAGATATCTCGTCATAACAAACTTCTCTAATCATTCTAGAAGAACGCAATAGTCGGTTCTCACTTGGTACTGGTATTTGGATTATAAACTTGCAAACAATAAACACATCTGGGTACTCGTAACCAGACTATGAAACTGTCTTCATCTTGACCATGACTTATTAAAATGAAATAAAAACATACTTGGATCTACTCAGAGCGTTCGACCTCGTCAGTTAACATTGGGATCTTTAAGACAAGTATTGTGAGCTCATTTCCTGATTTTTGAGAAGAACAGTATTGGACTTATTGGTATTTTAGTGCTTTGGTGTTAACATTTACGAGTTGATGTTGAGAGAAGTTCCTGGATGAAAGGGTACGGCCCTAAGGCCCAAGGGGGAAGTTCATGGCCTTTACTTAATGATGGCCTTTATGGATTTAACACGAGACTAGAGATGTCAGAAGAGATGTAGGTTCAGTACGATGGAAATTGAATGTATTTGATATTGTTTCTAGCATCTCACATCAGGAACAGAGAAGTCCTTTTATGTCTCCCACATTGAAGGACAACATTTCGAAGTGGGCAGACAAATTCTTCTTCCTTTTACTATTCTCAACTCTACATCTCTAGATGGACCTGCTGTTCTGTTGAACATACGTCACAATTGTTACTATTCAGTTTACTATTGCTAATTTTCTGACTACTCCAAGAGCACCACTAAAGAAGACCCAAAAAATACAACCCCGACCCAAAGTTGTGATTTTCGTTAGAAATGAATAGCTCACCCCTAAAGGGGATTCAGCTAAAAAAATTGCGACGTAGTAAAGTACCGGTTCACCGAATCTTACACCGTTGGTTAACCGATTCCTACAAACGTTGTAACACCTGGTTCAACGCTCTTCAAGTCAACTCTCTCCTCATTTCTTTCCTTCACTTTCACTTTCGTAATATCGTTCGTACTCCCTTGAAATCTCGCCCTAAACACTTAAGATATCTCGTCATAACAAACTTCTCTAATCATTCTAGAAGAACGCAATAGTCGGTTCTGGTTCTCACTTGGTATTTGGTTTGGTTCACTTTCGATTTCACTTGGAAGATTCACTTTCACTTCTAGGCCAGAGTGAGACAGAGAGAAAGAGTAGGCCACTAGAGTGAGAGAGGTAGCGTGTGTACTCTACTTTCCTTCATGTAGGAAGTAAACAATGAATCTTGTGGAATTCGCCATAACGATTTCAATTACGCCAAGAGTCGATTCTTTGAGTCGAATATTTGAAAAGAATCGAGTCGTGGTATTCGAATATTCAAAAAGAGTCGAATATCCCATCCCTAAAATAAACACCGTGGAACGGCGAAATGGTTAGGAGGTTGCCGAGTACAGTTACCTTCTGTTACGTCGACTCTGCATCGACCCAATCTGCTGTTGACCTAAAAATGTGTCAATGTACTTCAGTTACCTCACACTCCGTAGATTATGGAGTTCGACTGCGTCCGAGGTCGTTGCTCTGTGCTAATATGTGAAATTAAAAGTGATTTATTTGTTTAGAGTGAGTACGAGTAGGGCCGACCTCTTCTCGGCCTTCGCCGGAGGGTGGAAGGCCGATGGAGGCCTTGGGAATCATATTTGGAAACTAATTTTAGTTGTTCTTGATCCTCCTAGAAGGCCGATGGAGGCCTTGGGAAGTATCTTTAGAAACCAACCTCCGTATTTGAATGTTTGCATGGAGGCCTCATGTCTTGTGGATTATCTTTGGAAACCAACCTCAGTAGGTCAGTGGTTAGGGCATGAACTTCGGATCTGGAGGTTGGTGATCCAAGTTGAGTCATAAAATTTATTCAGATCTAAAGTCTATTAAGGGGTGAACGACATTTGTGACAAGTGACAACCATTTAAGGATGCTTCAACAGAACTAAAATTGCTTTGAAACTTTAGAAACGGTAAACAGAGGCGATAGTAGGAGGCAGTGTTTTGTGGGAAGGCAGCAAGGCAGTCTGATGAGGTGATGAGAGAAGGCAGGGCGATTTCATATAGATTTGCCAAAAAGAATCTCTTTCGGAGATGACACCTGACTTGAACGTCTCTTCTAGTCAGCTTACAAAGATTTTATGAAAAGATGCCAAATCGCCTTTCTCATATGATTATTATGATTATTCCCTGTGATTTTCTCTGGACGAACGGACTCAAGAGGTTCAGGGTTTTATCAATCTTTATCATTGACTTCATTTTCTTCTCCCAAATCTAATCTCATTTGTTATCAACGAAGGAATATTAGAAAATTGCTATCAATATTAAAACCCATCAAATCTCATGCGTGCCGATTTTGTACGGCTTTTTGTAAGACTTTTGTGAGACTCGATCTATCAATGGAAAGTTCATTGAACTCACAAGTGTCTGTATTTAGAGCACGCTCAATCTTTGTGTTTTTGAGATCATTCAGAAAACACATGAGTTCAATGGAGTTCATCAGCACCTTTGCTAAAAATAAGATACTCGAAAAAAGGCACTTGAGGTATATTTTTTTTCCCATTTTTATTATTATCTATTATTATTCTGCTTCTATTTACTCTAAAATTTGTTTCAAGAGTCTTTTTTGTTTCCCCATCACGATTTCCACTTGAGAGTGAGAAGTGTGCAGAACCTCACGAAATATTATCAACTTCTATTATCATTGTAACAAATTTTCTAATTAAATGGAGTAATATAGGCTCCTCTATTGTTAATCTAGTTAAAATTGGTCTCGAGGTGAATGAACTCTTACACATGACTGAAAGGCGGTCAAAATGAGCAACATTTTCATTGATATTATCAATATTATTATTAAAAGTATTATAGACAACATTTTTATTGATATTATTATTAAAATCATCAGGTTCCATCATGGTGGCAATGTCCTTTTCATCAACATTATTAGTACTTTGATTTTCAAGTGTATTATCACAAAGAGTGTTTTCTTTTTTGTCATTATTGTCATCATTAGTATGTATGTTCCTTTTCAATAGTATCATCATCATAACAATCGGTATTTTTGTGGCCATCTTCATCATCATTTTCCTTTTCATCATCGTCACTATCAGCATCTTCATTGTCAGTTTCAATTGATTTTTCGCGTTCTACATGACGTGTGGAGTTTGATATTCGATGGGTCAGTGTGGCGCCAGACGCTGCCAATGACCGCGTCATTGTTACCAGAGACATCTCACGAGGTAGAAAATTAAATTGAGAATTCCCATTGTTGAAGAACTTCGGTCAGATGTGTGAAAATATGTGGAAATACAAACACTAGAGGAATAGAAAGAGTAAGAGACGCTGTGGAAAGATAAAGTAAGCAATGAACTGTGGATAGTTGTACTAAAAATGGGTCCAGCCTCTCTATTTAACCCCAATTCAACTTTCGCAGAGGGACTCTGGATTGTAGACAAGAAAAAACAATAAATAAACCAATATAGAGAAAAGAAAAAAACGATAGCCCGATATGGAGAAAAATAAGGAAAAAAGGAGCGACCGACAATCAAAAGCATATCCTTCAAAAAAAGGCTCAGCGAAAAATTCCGCGAAGGCATCACAAGTTGTGATTCATAAGACCAACAAGCATAACGGTTCGCATAGTAGCGCTAATCTTGGTGTCAAAGTCAATTAATTACTCAAGAACAAGCTAAGACGAAGAAAAAAAGAGAAGCCAAACATTTCATGTACGAGCGAAGAAATAGAGAGAAGAGAGAAGCAAAGAAGTAGAAGAAACAGAGAGAGAAGCGAAAGAAGTAGAAGAGAGAGAAATATCTCAAGTTAAAAGTTCAAACGAGTTCATAATTCTCGAAGGTAAGGTGATTCTTGGAAATCTGCACTATGATGTCATGCATGTTGCTCTGGTACTCCAACACCAACAGGATAAACTTGAAACATACCGTTCAAGATATACAAACAAATACCAACAAGATATAAAATATAGGAGAAAGATATAGACATATACCAAGACAAGATTTAAAAACATAGACCAAGATGTATGTAGGTAAATACAGGAGATACACACATAAAATGGACCATATATATACACACTGAAGTCAGACTAGAAATGGTACACATTCAAGACAACATACTCCAACACAGATACCTACTACGTATAAAAAAGTAACAATAACAAAAATCTGGGGGAAATACGTAAATACGTTACGAATTTGCCACGCTCCAATATTAATATCAAGTTCGGTCATATGGAATCGAGGTGTTTTGTTGATGAAATTTTCGGAGGCGTTGGAGAGTTTAACATCGATCAAGTTGACATTGTGCCACAAAACACAATTTCCACGAAGTTAGAGATACGAAAGGGGACATTGGACAAACGAAAATTTGTTACAAGGCATTGTTGCATACATATGTAATCATCCAAAAAAGGGCAAATGAAAATACGATAGAAGTATGCTGATCACGAGGAATCCAAACAATAACAAGAAAGCACAATAAAAAACCGATTTCAGGGATTTCAAAGTTCCAAACAAAAACATGAACAAAAAGTCTAATCGAACAAAAACAGACCAAACAACAGAGAAGCGAACAAAAACAAACAATTTGCACCAATAAAGATGACATTATGGCACACATTGAATTATAAAACACGCTAGAAGTTCCCCCAGCTGTTAGGCGAGGGCGTTAACCTCACAACCGATGAGTTTGTTACTAGTAGTTCATATCAGAAGAGACGTTCTCAAAGCTAGCTAGTTCCGCAGAAGTCACCACAATAACCTCAATGAGATGTCTGAGCCATTTCTTGAGCAGATCCTTCAAAATACTTGGAAAAACCAATTTTGGCACTCGTTAAAATGGCTTGATAAAATTTGTAGACAGTAGAAAAGAGAACAAAATGAGATCAGGGCCATTTCGAATTTCACCGAATTTTCGAGTTTCAAGGACCTCTCATTTACAATTCAAGCGAAAACAAAACATTAATATGAAAATGGAATTTCTGCGAACAGACAACACAAGTGGGACGATATTTTGGCAGCAAACAAAGGCTCAAAGGCCAATAAAATGGAAGTCATAATGAAAGCCTGTAATGAACTTCTGATAAAATTAGCCATTCATGGAATATTTATAGCCAAATTCCCGTCATCAGGTTATCAAGCAGTCTATTAACTAAAAAGCTAAAAACGTTACAGCGACGTTAAACCCCTTAAAAAGAATAAGAACACAAAACAATCCAATATTGAGAATGGACCTTCAAAATGTTATCGGGTCTTCAGACAAGTAGAATTATAAAAATGGAGAATCCATTTAAAAAACTTCTCGACTCGGTTTGGGAAGCGCTTCGCATTCTGCTAACTGGGGAACTCACTCAAGGGTCAACGTCCTCCTCTAGTGACTTACTGAACGCCACTCTAGAGGCCAATCTCATTGTGAATAACAAATCGCGCTACTCATCGCTACAACCAGGGCGAAGCGCGTATTCCGAGAACACCGGTGAATAATCCGCTTGACACACAATCCAGAACACGGTCGTAAAATACTACTTGGTAGATTTAGATACTATTTAGTAGAATGGAGTACCAATATTTACATGTGTAATACACATCTCCTATAAATAAGGACTTGGGTGGAATAGAAACACATCCGGATTTCCTAACCAGGACGTGATCCCTGAACGATCCGGCCAATTGAAAAGGATTGCCAAGAAACGTATTACCAAGGATTGCCAAGAAAGGATAATGGAGGAAAGGGAGGAAGTCAAGAAACGGAAAGGACAAGACAACAAATATCGACAAAACAATAAAAAGTCAGATAAACTTGATATTATTAACATATTAACTATTGACAAAAACAATAAAAATATTAAATACTATTGATAGTTCAATAATAAGTTAGATGAACTTAGGCGAAATATAATTAGGTAATAATAAAGTTTTTCAAGTCTCCAAGTAAAAAACATTTCTACAAAGTTCAAAAAAGATATGCAACAGGCATTCGAAGGAGTCAAAGACACTCCAAGGCGACTACTAGAAATAGGAAAGGGTTCAATGATCGAGTTCAACGCCCGACTGAAAACAAACGCAACAGATAACAAAAACGAATAAGAAAGTAGGATACAAAAGGAGATCAATCAATACAGAAAAACACAATTAGAATACGACAAAAGCAATTCGGGGACAACCATAAAAATCGACAGAAGAGTCACAGAAATGAAGAACCGTCATTTGAATATGAAATAAGAAATAATGTAAGAAACAAATAATGATGGAATAAACAAAGACTTTGAAAAGGTAGTTGAACTCTCTGATGGAGCATGTGTGACCTATCTTAATTGTAATAGATGAGTTAGGAACAAAAGATAGATATCGAAAGTAAACACACCACGGAGGTCGTTGGCCCTAACAAAGAAAGGGTAGAAAGGGGATTAAACGAAACAAATTAAGAAGGAATAACTTAGCCACCTAATGAGATAATGGACGGGGTTGGCAGATCGTTTAAAATAAAGAGAAAAGCTCTTTCATGGTGGCATTGACAGAGAGGTCGAAAAAAAAAAAATGAGAGATGTTCATCTCTGTTTCTGGAAAACATAAATGAAATATAACAGACCTTGTTGAGACTGCAGGAATAAAGGGACTTTTCAGTCTCATTCTTGCAGAATAAGTAGGGTATACATATTCTTGTCTATTCTATTCTACGTATAAAAGCCAATTTTCAAGAGTTCAATCCATTGATATTCCCTACAAACTTATAAAACCCTTGCCCAAACCACAATCCCGTTCGTCCTCCACTAGACAACAATTCACTCACGGCAAAATCCAGGCGGTTCGCCACTGGCACCAGATCTCGCGAGTGTCATTGGCATATCAGTGACGTCACGACCTAGATTCGTGTTATGACACTGAACAACAATATGCGAGAGTCCAATGAACCAGTGTTTTACCCTGAGATCGGACCAGGACCAGGTCACTGGTGGGCGAAAGGAGGGGGGGCAAATATAGACCACAACTTCGGAGCCTGGGTTGGCCACGGGGTCAAAAACCGCAGACGGGCCGGGGCAACTGCTCAAACTCGAAGGATATTGGAGAGATTTTAATGAACTCTTTTTTTTTTTTTTGAGATTATTGAACTTATCTTAACTTTGAAATTTTTGTGCTTCTTTTAGATTGTTTATCATTCCTGTCTTTATTGACGTCACCGAAAGAATGACTCATGATGCCCTCTGGGTTATAAAGAGTGATGAATTCTTTATCCATTTTTGGGAGTTCTTCAGAATCGTCTATTTAGGTATATTTATTTTTGTACATCATTGTTAGGTATTTTTATTTTTCTTCAATGGTCTCATAATGAGTTTGACATGTTTAATCATTAAATAAAAAAAAAAAACTCTTTTGCCTTCTCCTTCGTCTTTTTTTGTCTTTGTCGTTTTCGCCTTTCCTTCCCCTTTATCTTCTCCTCCGTCTTCTTCTTTCTTCTTTTTCTTTTTCTTCTCAACTCTTTAAGTATTTTATTTCTTCTTCTCCTTTTCTATCTTTAGCTCGAACCCGACCATTGCTCTTTGAGTCACTTCCGAGCTTGGAGCATTTTCAAGCTCGAGTTCATTGAACTCTGTGACGGTGTAGGTGTTGAGTAAAGCTAAGTCCCTCGTCTTCGTCACTTGGGTCAAAGACTTTTGTTCCGAGAATGAAGAAGTGACTGATTCTTTGATTTTGATAGAATTTCTTTCATAGAATTCGAATTGTCTTGTAAGTTTCGTGCTTATTTCCCGAGTATATTTCCCAAAGTATCACGAATATAGGTACCTACAAATATTGAACATAATATCATGTCTATAAAATGGAAAACTAGAGTTATTTCAAGTAGGTATCATTGAACTGTGTGTCCACGAGCAACAACGTTGTTTACTTTTTTTTTCCTTGCTTCATCCATGTTCATAAATTTTGCCATTTCCCCCAACGATTCTCTTTGCATATGTTTGCAAATCATTATGTGCTCCGTCACATTTCCATGTCATTCCACCCTCGCAGAGTATGTATGTTCCTTTTCAATAGTATCATCATCATAACAATCGGTATTTTTGTGGCCATCTTCATCATCATTTTCCTTTTCATCATCGTCACTATCAGCATCTTCATTGTCAGTTTCAATTGATTTTTCGCGTTCTACATGACGTGTGGAGTTTGATATTCGATGGGTCAGTGTGGCGCCAGACGCTGCCAATGACCGCGTCATTGTTACCAGAGACATCTCACGAGGTAGAAAATTAAATTGAGAATTCCCATTGTTGAAGAACTTCGGTCAGATGTGTGAAAATATGTGGAAATACAAACACTAGAGGAATAGAAAGAGTAAGAGACGCTGTGGAAAGATAAAGTAAGCAATGAACTGTGGATAGTTGTACTAAAAATGGGTCCAGCCTCTCTATTTAACCCCAATTCAACTTTCGCAGAGGGACTCTGGATTGTAGACAAGAAAAAACAATAAATAAACCAATATAGAGAAAAGAAAAAAACGATAGCCCGATATGGAGAAAAATAAGGAAAAAAGGAGCGACCGACAATCAAAAGCATATCCTTCAAAAAAAGGCTCAGCGAAAAATTCCGCGAAGGCATCACAAGTTGTGATTCATAAGACCAACAAGCATAACGGTTCGCATAGTAGCGCTAATCTTGGTGTCAAAGTCAATTAATTACTCAAGAACAAGCTAAGACGAAGAAAAAAAGAGAAGCCAAACATTTCATGTACGAGCGAAGAAATAGAGAGAAGAGAGAAGCAAAGAAGTAGAAGAAACAGAGAGAGAAGCGAAAGAAGTAGAAGAGAGAGAAATATCTCAAGTTAAAAGTTCAAACGAGTTCATAATTCTCGAAGGTAAGGTGATTCTTGGAAATCTGCACTATGATGTCATGCATGTTGCTCTGGTACTCCAACACCAACAGGATAAACTTGAAACATACCGTTCAAGATATACAAACAAATACCAACAAGATATAAAATATAGGAGAAAGATATAGACATATACCAAGACAAGATTTAAAAACATAGACCAAGATGTATGTAGGTAAATACAGGAGATACACACATAAAATGGACCATATATATACACACTGAAGTCAGACTAGAAATGGTACACATTCAAGACAACATACTCCAACACAGATACCTACTACGTATAAAAAAGTAACAATAACAAAAATCTGGGGGAAATACGTAAATACGTTACGAATTTGCCACGCTCCAATATTAATATCAAGTTCGGTCATATGGAATCGAGGTGTTTTGTTGATGAAATTTTCGGAGGCGTTGGAGAGTTTAACATCGATCAAGTTGACATTGTGCCACAAAACACAATTTCCACGAAGTTAGAGATACGAAAGGGGACATTGGACAAACGAAAATTTGTTACATGACATTGTTGCATACATAATCATCAAAAAACGGCAAATGAAAATACGACAGAAGTATGCTGATCACGAGGAATCCAAACAATAACAAGAAAGCACAATAAAAAACCGATTTCAGGGATTTCAAAGTTCCAAACAAAAACATGAACAAAAACTCTAATCGAACAAAAACAAGACCAAACAACAGAGAAACGAACAAAAACAAACAATTTGCACCAATAAAGATGACATTATGGCACACATTGAATTATAAAACACGCTAGAAGTTCCCCCAGCTGTTAGGCGAGGGCGTTAACCTCACAACCGATGAGTTTGTTACTAGTAGTTCATATCAGAAGAGACGTTCTCAAAGCTAGCTAGTTCCGCAGAAGTCACCACAATAACCTCAATGAGATGTCTGAGCCATTTCTTGAGCAGATCCTTCAAAATACTTGGAAAAACCAATTTTGGCACTCGTTAAAATGGCTTGATAAAATTTGTAGACAGTAGAAAAGAGAACAAAATGAGATCAGGGCCATTTCGAATTTCACCGAATTTTCTCGAGCAGTATAAATAAGCAAACCATAAAAGCACTCGTATCTTTACTGCCCTTTTTTTCTAGTAGATACCTAGTCACCATTTTTCAATGTGTGTTTAGGGTACTGTTACCTTCGTTAGTTATGGGCCTATAACCTCTAATGCATTTCTTCAGTGCAGTGTTCCTGGTAATTAAAATTTTAATGGCTCCTTTGCCTCGTAAATCTCGGGCCAGATCTATGTTTTTTTCCAAACACGTAAACTGCGGTAGAAACATAACTCGTAAAGCTCTTCAAACTCCCGTCAGGTCGTAAACATAGCCAAGTTATGCAGAAAAAAGAGCAAACTCCTAGAACAGCGTACCTATATGGATGTTTAAGATGTTTAGGAGTTCAAGTCTACAAAAATTATGGTAAAGAGCAACGTAAACATTACCGTAACTCGAAGGAGTTACTATAGAGAAGGTACTAGAGGTAATAGGAGAGCAGAATTTTAACGATTGTGAACGACGAGTCGGTCACTAAACTCAACCTCACATACCTACGTTCCAAGGTACAATGGCCCCATAAACACAGAAATGCATATAAACCTGGCAAACTAATACGTCTAAAGAACCAAGTGCAACGAACGTCTAGCAAGGGATAGGAGAACCCGTCCGTACTGAGTCCGTTATTTTCTTGTTTAATTTGTCCCCGGCGACTGCAAGAACACCTTTAAGCGTCATTTGTGTCCTGGATTCTCTTCGTTGGGGATTGGATACACCTTTTTCACCTAGATTTGCCCCTCATCTCTCTTGAAAGACATCTTTCTCATTGTCCCAACAAATTCTCCACGCTGACTGGCCTGCCTTGGTTTTCGCAGATTTCTAAGGTACCAACAGTTACTTTTCAATTGAGCCAATTTTTTAAAGGGTGTGCCCCTAAAAGAACCATTACACCTCTTGAAAAAGATAACATCTTGCCCATTGTCCCAACAAATCTCTGCTCTACCCTGCCTTGGTTCGGACCATGTCTCCTTACAGTCCTTGCTGCTAGGTATCACGCCTTGATATTTACACAAACCATTCAATACCTTCAAAACATTTATATCTCCAATGTATACCTAATGGAGATTATATTTTAATTATTTTTTATTGAGAAAAAACACTAAGGAGGCCGAGGTCTTATCAATTGGGTTACGACAGATAAATTCACTCACGAGGTGAATGAACTAGCTAGTTCCATTTCACGTTCAATGTTCTTGGAACAGCCTTCTTTGTCGAGTTCAGTGATAATTGGAACTGTAGTGACACGGATCATTATGTTGTATATTACAATATGGTTAATGCAATTATGTATTACATTATTTTTAATGCAAATTATGTTCGATTACATTTTGTCTACATTATGTTGGACTTTTCGGAGAAATGGTCTCTTAATTTTGACTCGTACGGTCTTAATCGTGCTCAATGAAGAGGTTTTGGGTCGTTTTTTCAGTGCGATTTCTCGTTTTTGTGTCTTGAATTTCGATTTTTGCCTTTAATTCTTTAGCAGACAGTCGAAAAAGAAGACGATGAAGAAGAAAGAAGAAGAAGAGGAAGAAGGAAAACTAGTAAAAAAAAAGCGAACAAACAAATAAAACTGAGTAGGCGAACGGCAAGCGTGTGGCGAAAGAGAATCCGAGGAGAGGAAAGAAAGAAGAGAGAAAAGTATTTCAAGGATTTTTTCGGGGAGTTTCAACCTCTAGCCTAGTCGGGGTTGTTGAACTCTAAGTGAACGTACATGACCCCAAAAGTTTTTCACGACCTGCGACCTAGATTCCCCCCGACGACTGACGCACACGAAATCTTGCGCCTTCATCAAGATATTTTGGAAAGATGGAAAGTTATGACGTGTTTTATCAGAATTTGTCGGAAATTTTCCAAAATAAATCTTCGAGATATTAAAGAGTAGATATTTTGGAAAGATGGAAAGTTATGACGTGTTTTATCAGAATTTGTCGGAAATTTTCCAAAATAAATCTTCGAGATATTAAAGAGTAATGTAAAGGCATTTTTAGGGAAAGTTCAAAAGCTGAGGAAATCGTCGAGGTTTCTTGAGGTTGGAATTTTAGACCTTGAAGTTTAGCTACCTTCTAAGCACTAGGTCAGGGGTTCAATTCCCGCCCAGGCCGAATTTCATCCTAAACAGGCAAGGTTCGTTGTCGGAACGGCTGGCTTTCTCCTATCCCGTCTTTCTTCGCTTTAAGGCCAATAGGACCTTAGCCGTTACAGTTCCCTCTATCAAACCTCTTCAAAAAGAAGAAGAAAAAAAATAGGTACCTCTATATTACTGGTAGTAGTTGTATTTCTGTTTTAGTATGTGTATTTGTAGTTGTTAGTTGTAATTCTGCTGAGATTATGTCAGTATACCGATTGCAAGGTCGTTGACTCTCTCTTACTGCTGAAGGCTGTGTATCTTTGTCTCTCTTCAGCCAGGAGAGCGCGACATCGCTCCGTCTCTGTCCCACTTGTAGCGTAGACGCTATCGCTGTCCTTTTCTTTGAACTCGAACTCTGAGTGTTACGTGAACTCTGGATTGATCCAGAATGTTCGTCTTCTTTTGAGAATGTTAGCGCCATCAGCAAAACTGATCATGTATTCCTTCAGATGAACCTTCTAATGACTAGAATCAATTGGAACAAAAGAAGTTCGTTCGCACGGTGAACCTATCGCATAGCTTGTAGCGTAGACGCTATCGCTGTCCTTTTCTTTGAACTCGAACTCTGAGTGTTACGTGAACTCTGGATTGATCCAGAATGTTCGTCCTCTTTTGAGAATGTTAGCGCCGTCAGCAAAACTGATCATGTATTCCTTCAGATGAACCTTCTAATGACTAGAATCAATTGGAACAAAAGAAGTTCGGTCATTCGCACGGTGAAACTATCGCATAACGAACTGAATTTGAACTGTTCCAACATACTATGGAAACTGGAGGAATCTGAGTTGCGTCCCGACTGTAAAATCCGAGTTGCGTCCCATGTCTGAAATTTATCATCCGAGTTGCGTCCCTGAGCTACCTGAGCTAGAACTATGTACTTTATATACTTAACCTAGTTTGAAGGTATACAGTCCCGACTGTAAAATCCGAGTTGCGTCCCATGTCTGAAATTTATCATCCGAGTTGCGTCCCTGAGCTACCTGAGCTAGAACTATGTATAACCTAGTTTGAAGGTATACTTGTAGACATGTGCATAGAGAACTAAAGGGAGAATACAAAGATCCTGTCTCAAGATAGGAATCCTATTCCAGACAGAAATGACAGGAAACCGAAGCACACTGAAAATCGCATTTATAAAAGTTCCATAAACCACTAAAAGCTCATTTATAAAAGATTCACAAACGCACAAACCAGAAAATTGGGAAGAGCGTGAAAGATACGAAGACACCGACCCCAAAGGAAAAGGATTGAGGAGAAAAACAAATGACAGGAAACCGAAGCACACTGAAAATCGCATTTATAAAAGTTCCATAAACCACTAAAAGCTCATTTATAAAAGATTCACAAACCAGAAAATTGGGAAGAGCGTGAAAGATACGAAGACACCGACCCCAAAGGAAAAGGATTGAGGAGAAAAAGGGGGTAGAAGAGAAATAGAGTAGGGAAAAGAAGTCAAAAGGGAGGGAAAAGCCAAAACGAGGGAGAAAAACTTGGAGGAAAGGGAAGGAATTCCAAAAGGGAGGGAGAAAAAAGAAGAAAAGGGAAGGAATTCCAAAAGGGAGGGAGAAAAAAGAAGAAAAGGGAGGGAAAGTCAAAAAGAAGGGAGGAAAAACACAAAGGGAGGGTTCAAGACCGTTTCGAGAGTAACAAACTCAAATTGGGACAAAAGAAGAATGAACTCGTGAACGAAAAAAGGGAATAAACTGAATGGAGGACACAGCAAGCACGCAAGCGTCCCCAAAAAACCCTATGTGGGAGCATCAGGAGGGATTCGGTGTACCTTTCGTCCGTCCGTTGCACCCGTTTTGACCTATCTACAGGTTTGATGACCCCCAAGTACTTTTGGGGAACGGTTGGGGGAGGTTGGATGGCAGAAGAATTACTTTCATAGGGAGTTAGGGACATAGGGGACTCATGAAGTTCGTTGTTCTCCCAGGAGACACAATAAGGTTAAACCGTGTCTCGGAACCGTCCACTTGTAATTTATTGGAATCGTTTGCTAACTGTGCCATACGACCAACAAGCTTTTACTGTCCTATGAACAAGTTTACTGCTCCAACCGCTGTCATTCATTGGTCTGGGCTCTGAATGCTCCGATAACTTTTGATCTGTAAGAGAAAACACACGCCCGTACCACACATTACAATCCATTTCGATAGGGAATATTAGAATTTAAATATGTAGATTCTAGAATGTTATAGAATTTGTCAGATATGTAGAACCGCACAGTAGATGGTGGTGGCGTATCCTTCAGGAAGTTAGAGAAGCATGTCCTCTCTAAGGATTCAATCTCAACTCCCCTTCCCTCGTAGAAGCTTAACCTTTAGTTTCCAACGTCATAAATGAACATGAAAATGGTGGAGCATTTTTTATTCCTTCTAAATGGATCTCCATTTAGAAACACTCTTTTTCTTCCTTTGTTATGACTCTTTTTTATGCTGAATTGAATACTTTGCATCTCTGTTCTCAAGTGCTCCCTTTATTATGCAAACTTTGCAAGTTAGTCTGTGTTAGTTTAGTTTATATTGTTAGTTTCCTCGACAGCACGTGTAGGTATATGTTTTTAAGACGAATCTTTCGAGCAAAACTAGAACAAAAGTCTGATCACCTTATGATCTCATTGCAAGATTCGCAAAACACATTAAGGACGGAAAAACGGATCAGTCAAGAACCTAATAGCCTAATACACATCATTCACAGAGCCATACATCATCATTCACAGAGCCACACTACCAAACAACTTACCACCGTCTTCAGCTGTAACTTATCCTAACAACAACAAAAACAAATCGCAATCGAAACAAACATGGACCACATTCACGGATCCTACACAAACCTACCAGAAAACAGATATTTAGTTTCCAACGTCATAAATGAACATGAAAATGGTGGAGCATTTTTTATTCCTTCTAAATGGATCTCCATTTAGAAACACTCTTTTATCCCTTTTTGTTATGTCTCTTTTTTATGCTGAATTGAATACTTTGCATCTCTGTTCTCAAGTGCTCTCTTTATTATGCAAACTTTGCAAGTTAGTCTGTATTAGTTTAGTTTCTATTGTTAGTTTCCTCGACAGCACGTGTATATGTTTTTAGGACGAATCTTTCGAGCAAAACTAGAACGAAAGTCTGATCACCTTAGATGATCTCATTACAATATTCGCACAACACACCAAGGACGGAAAAACGGATCAGTCAAGAACCTAATAGCCTAATACACATCGTTCACAGAGCCACACTACCAAACAACTTACCACCGTCTTCAGCTGTAACGTATCCTAACAACAACAAAAACAAATCGCAATCAAAACAAACATGGACCACATTCGCGAATCCTACACAAACCCACAAGAAAGCAGAACGTCGCAATACGAGGAATGCTGACTTCGCGAAGTCTACGGATAACTTCGTACATTGTATTGTAGGTTATGTAAGGTTAATGATTCCTAAAATGAAATTCTTTCACCTGAACTCTTTCCGCGTATGCTGTTAGATTCTTTTTGCGTTCTTTCTATTTGGTTTCTGAACGATCTGTTTTTTGCGTCTCTTTTTTTCCTTTTAGGCGCTTTAACTATGTGTTACAACATGTCGTTCACGCCGGTTTGCGTCTCTTGATCCTTCACTTATGGTAAATGTTTCAGGCTGAATAACCTCTGTTAGTCCGTTGCCGTTTATTCCTGTTTTGCAATAATCTACTTTCTAACGAATTTATTTTGTTGATTATTTGTTTCTTTTTAGGTATATCTGTTGAACCTTTCAATAAAAGCTTCGATTATGTCATCAAATCAGTCGAGGTTCACTTTGTCTTTCTTCTCCTCTTGTTGAAGTGACAATTAGTTCATTTAGAGTTTGTCACAACAGTAAGCTGATTAAACTTGGGTAATTATGTCAAAGGTTCAATGGCCTTTGGTCTTATCTGTCACTGGAGATTGAACTCTCAACAATGATTTGTTTGTTTCTATTTTTTGTTTTATTTATTTAATTTTCATTGATTTTTTATACAAACTATGCAAAAATAAAATAAAGACCTTTTCAATTCTCTGATAATTACCTATGTTCAATTGTTCATCTTTTTTGTCAACCAAATTTTCTTCAAATTCGGCAAATTCCAAATCTATCATTTTGTCAATTTGTCGACACTATTGCAACAGTATTTTCTCGATCTGGTACAGGAGGGCGTGGGTTCAATCCCAGCCGAGGTATGGAATTTTATCCTCAATATAATTTGAGAATTTGACCACAGTAATAGTGGTAGCGTACTGCTGGAGTAAAGGGACTTTTCAGTCCTATGCGAGCAGTATAAATAAGCACTATTATAAGCACTATTATCCTTTAGGGCTGTTTGCCCCTACACCTAAGCCTCGGAGTGGGCTTTTTGTGTAACTCCCCTCCCTACTTGGTACTCGCAGAAAATGGTGATTATTAAACCTGGATTCTAAGTCTACCAGAAGATCGGTATACTGTATATGTCTGCGGGTCTGTGAGAGTCCGAGGGAGTAGTCTGCGTTTCTGCGGGAGCAAAGGGACTTTTCAGTCTCATTCTGGCAGGATAAACAGGGTATTAATAATAATAATAATAAGGTTTATTCAGTTTCTTCACAAATTTCATCGTGTTCCTATATAAGTACATAATGTTTGTACTTTTCAGGAACATTTTAGTTTCTTATATCATATCATGATTTGTTCATTTTCTTCTTCTTCCTCTACTTCTTGATTATGTCAAATTTCATTGTTCGTTTCTAAAAGGTGTTTTTGTATCTCCAATTTCATTTTGTATATTCTATTCTATATGGGTTTAGAGCTTCCCATTTTGAAACCTCACGCTACTTCACTGATACAAATAATGCTCCTATTCAGAAGTGTCTCTGTTCAGATGCCCTCTAGATTTCTCTCTTCTTGAACCAGGATATCCACCGGCCAGGACGATCACGACCTGATCTGGTTATAACTTTTGTGTATTTGTATATAACTTGAATAACTTTTGTGCTCGAGATTGAATGATGCTACGAAAGTTCTTTAATACATCACGCTGGCTGGTGGGTATTGTTTTGTAATCGCGGTTGTGGATTGGACCTTTCTCTGTTATGTCATTGAAGATCTATGAGTGCCTCTAGTGATATATTTGTTTAAGTCTTTGAGAACTATTGACCTGTATGCTCTAAAGTGTAGAGTATGCACTAAACTTTGCAGGAGCTTTCGTCAGTTTGTGTGGTGCAGATGTGCGGAATAGGGTGCTCTGCAGATACCTACTCAGAAGTTTTGCAGCTTTCAGGAGGTTTGCGAATATGCGGAATAGGAACTTTGCAGATATACGAGACCACAATAATAGTAGTAGCCTTTACTCCAGCAGTATAAATAGTCCTTTAGCCCTATTCGAGCATGGTATTGTTTTGTAATCGCGGTTGTGGATTGGACCTTTCTCTGTTATGTCATTGAAGATCTATGAGTGCCTCTAGTGATATATTTGTTCAAGTCTTTGAGAACTATTGACCTGTATGCTCCGAAGTGTGGAGTATGCACTAAACTTTGCAGGAGCTTTCGTCAGTTTGTGGTGCAGATGAGCGGAATGTACTTTGCAGCTATTCAGAAGCTTTGCAGTTTTCAGGAAGTGTGCAAATATGCGAAAAAGGGCTTTGCAAAAGAGGTTCAAGAGGTTTTAAAATGTGCAAAATAGGGGCTTTGATATACGAGACCACAATGATAGAAGTAGCCTTTGCCCCAGCAGTATAAAAAGTTCTTTAGCCCTATTCGAGCAGTATAAATAAGCAAACCATAAAAGCACTCGTATCTTTACTGCCCTTTTTTTCTAGTAGATACCTAGTCACCATTTTTCAATATGTGTTTAGGGTACTGTTACCTTCGTTAGTTATGGGCCTATAACCTCTAATGCATTTTTTCAGTGCAGTGTTCCTGGTAATTAAAATTTTAATGGCTCCTTTGCCTCGTAAATCTCGGGCCAGATCTATGTTTTTTTCCAAACACGTAAACTGCGGTAGAAACATAACTCGTAAAGCTCTTCAAACTCCCGTCAGGTCGTAAACATAGCCAAGTTATGCAGAAAAAAGAGCAAACTCCTAGAACAGCGTACCTATATGGATGTTTAAGATGTTTAGGAGTTCAAGTCTACAAAAATTATGGTAAAGAGCAACGTAAACATTACCGTAACTCGAAGGAGTTACTATAGAGAAGGTACTAGAGGTAATAGGAGAGCAGAATTTTAACGATTGTGAACGACGAGTCGGTCACTAAACTCAACCTCACATACCTACGTTCCAAGGTACAATGGCCCCATAAACACAGAAATGCATATAAACCTGGCAAACTAATACGTCTAAAGAACCAAGTGCAACGAACGTCTAGCAAGGGATAGGAGAACCCGTCCGTACTGAGTCCGTTAAGTGCAACTAAGTGCATTGAACCATTTTTCTTCTTCTGCTGCTTAGCTGCGCCATTTTGGATTCTAGAATGGTTTTTTTGTGTAACTTCTGAGGTTGTGTGTGATAACGGGTTGTGTTTTCAAACTAGAAGAAGAAGAAGAAGAAGAAGAAGAAGAAGAAGAAGAAGAAGAAGAAGAAGAAGAAGAAGAAGAAGAAGAAGAAGGAAACGTATTCCCTATCCTTGTTGCACGCTTCTCTGTCTGGTCCTTCGCGAACACTGAGGTCGATACTCTCTACCTTCTGGTTCATAACTTCTTGGTCTTCTTCTTTATCTTCTTTATGGTCTTCTTCTTCTTACACTTCTTCTTCCTCTACTTCTTCTTCATCCACTTCTACGTATTCTTTCTTCTTCTTCCTGATGATTTGATCTATTGTTGTTCCTTCTAGCCTGCTCTACCCGGTTGCTTCTGCTTTTATTGATTTATGTTGTTTTTGTTTTGCATTGGGATCTTCGCTAGGTGCTAGCTTATTTTTCTTCGAATCGCCAACACACAGAATCTCATTAGACAAATCCATGGGCTAAACATCGTAACCAATCTAAACCAACTAAAACCAAGAGCTGAAGATATCATTCAAACTAATCTGAACCAACTAAAACCAATAGCTCCACATATCATCCAAACCAATTACAAGAGCAATGGCACAACATATTGCACAGTTGAACGAACGGGTCTTTGGCTTGGGTCATTGTTCGATACTGTTTGGTGCAAGAATTTGCATTCGGTTTGGCGAGCTGTGGAATTTGCAACTTTATCTGGTGAGATCTGAGTTGTGTTTACGCTCGGAATAAGGTCAGTTAGTTTTGATAATTCACAAGTAGGGTTCATTGATTGGTAAATTTGGTTGTATGTATCTACGATATATTACGCGATTTGGGGGGGGTACATAGGCCAATGATTTTAGTATATTACTTTTCTTGAAAATATTATACGGTACTTTGAGACTGCAAGGGTGGAAGGAATTTTCAGCCTCATTTTGGTAGAAACATAAAGAGGAGAACGAAATCCACCACAACTAAAGAGAAAGAAATCCCCACAACTAAAAAAAAAAAAAAATGAAAAATAAATGGGGTCACGGAAAAGACGCGGGGACAAAAAGTTCGCTGAACTCTCTCGTATAGTGACGGCTACTGACCTTATTTTTCATCGGTGCCAAATCCTCTACAAAGTGCAACGACACGATAACCTTCTACTGTCAAGCTTTGGTTCTCGGCGCGAGGGTCATTGGCTTGGAAATACTCCGAGCAAAATGAAGCAACTCAAAGTGAAGCAGATATACTCCAAGCAATACTGAAGCGACTGGAAGCAACCAGGTTCGACGAAGTTTAGAAGATACCAATACACTGGGGCGATTAACTGAAGCATTTTCTCAGAAGTTTAATATCTCTGTTAATTAGATTCATATTAGACACCCAAAATAGATTTTGGACTCTATTTTGGTTACAGAAAAAAATCACTAAGAACTAAGGACCCTAGTCGTGTATAAAATAAGGTAAGCAATTACTAAATACCTCAGGAAAAATTCCCTTTCTTCTCGCCGTGACGTCAGATTCTCGCGTGGAATCGGTTTCACTACTTTCTTTTCGTTCGCGCCCGGGTTTGAGATGTTATTTAAGACGGTAAGGTTATTAGGCGGTTCTTGTGACGATTAAGTCGAATGATTTATCCGCCTTTCTCCTACGTTTCCGTTCGTTTGATGTTGTTTAGAGCTAATAAATTACTTATGGAGCTATCATAACGCTAATAGATATGAATGATTCACTGATACACTTCTTATGCAGGTTTGGAAAGGGCCAATTAAAAAGAAATCAATCGCAAAACACACTTGGTTGACAGAATTGACAGGAATAAAAATCAGATACATATGTTCCAAGTTGATTTTCAGGTAGGCTCTTGGAGAATTTTATATTGACACATCAGCTCAAAACACCGAAACACTTTGATTTATGAGACCTCAAACAGAGTAGGTAGGTAACCTATAAACTAGGTATAAACCATAAACCCATTTACAAAAGCCGAAAGCCTCCTAATTGATGTGTCTGGCGCGGCATAGATTGAATCATAAATAAACAAGTAAAACCATGTGAAAAGAGAACATGGAGCTCCATTTTAAAGCACTTTTGAAGCTCTGAAACATGTTTCTTCCCTCACATTACAATGTAATAAATGTAATACTCGAACCTAGATAAGTAGGTTTCCGAACAATTCAAAAATTCCAATGGCTGAAAATACTCATATTCCTACATCACATACATGCTTCTAACTTCAACCAGCTATTCCAAAATAAAATGTCTGCCTCTACATTAGGTACGTAGTAAAACCTGGTTTTACTTAGTCATTCCAAATTCAAATGGCTTTGTCCCTACATTACGTACTAACACAGGTTTTGCTTTATAGCAATTCCAAATTAAAATATGTTTGCCCCTACATTACTTAGTAGGTAATCACAGGTTTTACCTTAGCAATTCCAAATCCAAATGGCTGAAAATATTCCCAAAGCTCTCCCGTTTGTTACACTTGGTAGGAGACGATTGTTCCATTGATCAGGCTATGGCCATTCCAAAATCAAATAGCATTGCCCTTATGTTATACTTAGCACAAATGGCTGAAACTGTTCCCAAAGCTCTCCCGTTTGTTACACTTGGCAGCAGCCGATGGTTCCATTGACCTCTCCGCTCTGGGTCAATGTCTCCAGCACATTCTCAGTCAACGAACGCGGTTTGGGCGGTTACAGCGGGTTCATCGGAACTTCCATCGAGTTCAACGTATTGGGCATCGTTGCCTGGTATCTGCTGAACTTCGGCAAACTTCGTGTTTGCTTCGGGTTTCTTCAATATTGCTTGGAATAGATTTTTATTTATGTATTTTTTAAATATATTTATTTAGATTATTTTAGGTATATTTTATGTAATTCATTGATACTAATACTAATATGTCCAAGGGAATTTTTCCTGAGGTATTTATTAATTGCTTACCTTATTTTATACACGACTAGGGTCCTTAGTTCTTAGTGATTTTTTTCTGTAACCAAAATAGAGCCCAAAATCTATTTTGGGTGTCTAATATGAATCTAATTAACAATAAAAAGATATTGAGCTTCTGAGAAAATGCTTCAGTTATTCACCTCTGTGCAATGGTATCTCTCGAACCTGGTTGCTTCCAGTCGCTTCAGTATTGCTTGGAGTATATCTGCTTCACTTTGAGTTGCTTCATTTTGCTTGGAGTATTTCCAAGCCAATGACCCTCGCGCCGAGAACCAAAGCTTGACAGTAGAAGGTTATCGTGTCGTTGCACTTTGTAGAGGATTTCTGCCAAGGTAGAGAGTATCGACCTCAGTGTTCGCGAAGGACCAGACAGAGAAGCGTGCAACAAGGATAGGGAATACGGAGTACTTCTTCTTCTTCTTCTTCTTCTTCTTCTTCTTCTTCTTCTTCTTCTTCTTCTTCTTCTTCTTCTTCTTCTTCTTCTTGTCCTTCTTCTTCTTCTTCTTCTTCTTCTTCTTCTTCTTCTTCTTCTTCTTCTTCTTCTTCTTCTTCTTCTTCTTCTTCTAGTTTGAAAACACAACCCGTTATCACACACAACCTCAGAAGTTACACGATTTCTGCCTCTTGCCGAGTCAAGGCTAACGACAGAGCTGCTCGGTGGTTTGAATTGGAGCCATTGGTATGATGACTATTATGGTGGTTTGAATTGGTTTGAATATGTTGTGCCATTGCTCTTGTAATTGGTTTGGATGATATGTTGAGCTATTGGTTTTAGCTGGTTTAGATTTGTTTGGATGTTATGTTGAGCTATTTATTGGTTTTAGTTGGTTCAGATTAGTTTGAATGATATCTTCAGTTCTTGGTTTTAGTTGGTTTAGATTGGTTACGATGTTTAGCCCATGGATTTGTCTAATGAGATTCTGTGTGTTGGCGATTCGAAGAAAAATGGCTCTGGGGGTTTTCGCCCACTGGTTTCCCGTGCTTGAGTGCTTTGAACTTTTTTCCACGTCTTCAATTACAGATGTCATTTAGGAGATTTTTCTCACAAACGAACCACTAATCGCGTCTTCTCAGCACCACAATCGCTCCCTCCTTGAGGAATCCTTATCAAATGCCCCGTACGTATCATTATATCAATGCAAATCAATTTTATTATGTGCGTTACGATGTTTAGCCCATGGATTTGTCTAATGAGATTCTGTGTGTTGGCGATTCGAAGAAAAATGGCTCTGGGGGTTTTCGCCCACTGATTTCCGTGCTTGAGTGCTTTGAACTTTTTTCCACGTCTTCAATTACAGATGTCATTTAGGAGATTTTTCACAGCACCACAATCGCTCCCTCCTTGAGGAATCCTTATCAAATGCCCCGTACGTATCATTATATCAATGCAAATCAATTATGGGCGTTTTTTGCTTATCAGGCAATATTGCTGAGGTTGATTACATTGTTTCTTTCTAGGGATGAATGCTCGCCAAGTAGGACGCAAGATTACAAATGCAGGGACACAAGTGGATTGATCTCTAAGTAGGCCATCGGAGATTACTCTGTTTTTTAAGACATTTATTTATTTTTTGTTTATGTATTTTTCTTAACAAATTCATTTATTTATTGTTTATTTAAAGTGGAGTTACCTGTAACAATAAAGAGTTCTAACAATAATAACTCTGTTCATTTGGGCATCTAGTTGTGCTTCGTCCTTTCTCTCTATGGCATTTACTTCGTTATCCAGTTATTTAGTTTGAGAAAGCCTGTTTTTATTATTTTCATTTTTGTCCTCTTCGTTATCAAGTTATTTAGTTTCTTCTTTTACCTTTTTTATTTTCTCTCTTGTGCTCTTCTTTCTCTTCAGGTTGGCTCATTATTTATTTTCTCGTCTACATACTCTTTGACCTTTTTTCTACTTTTTTCGGCCATGCTATTTCGAGGGCTTCATTTTCGAGTCCGTTAAGTGCAACTAAGTGCATTGAACCATTTTTCTTCTTCTGCTGCTTAGCTGCGCCATTTTGGATTCTAGAATGGTTTTTTTGTGTAACTTCTGAGGTTGTGTGTGATAACGGGTTGTGTTTTCAAACTAGAAGAAGAAGGAAACGTATTCCCTATCCTTGTTGCACGCTTCTCTGTCTGGTCCTTCGCGAACACTGAGGTCGATACTCTCTACCTTCTGGTTCATAACTTCTTGGTCTTCTTCTTCTTACACTTCTTCTTCCTCTACTTCTTCTTCATCATCCACTTCTACGTATTCTTTCTTCTTCTTCCTGATGATTTGATCTATTGTTGTTCCTTCTAGCCTGCTCTACCCGGTTGCTTCTGCTTTTATTGATTTATGTGTTTTTGTTTTGCATTGGGATCTTCGCTAGGTGCTAGCTTTGCGCCGAATGTCCCCGCGGCTATCAAATTTGACTTGCACAGTTGAACGAACGGGTCTTTGGCTTGGGTCATTGTTCGATACTGTTTGGTGCAAGAATTTGCATTCGGTTTGGCGAGCTGTGGGATTTGCAACTTTATCTGGTGAGATCTGAGTTGTAAACAAAGAGGAGAACGAAATCCCCAGAACTAAAGAGAAAGAAATCCCCACAACTAAAAAAAAATGAAACATAAATGGGGTCACGGAAAAGACGCGGGGACAAAAAGTTCGCTGAACTCTCTCGTATAGTGACGGCTACTGACCTTATTTTTCATCGGTGCTACATTATCTGAACGTTCCACAAAATAACATATCGTCATGTAGATTACTAGACGCATAATAGCTCAACTATATCACGAAGTGTGGAGTTTATATCGTGGAGTATGTGGTTTATATCGCTCAAAATGTGTAGAGTTGCCAAAAAATCCGACGGAGGCCCAACTTCTGTGGCATTCGCGAAATGCCTTTCCCAACTTTTTTACTTGCTGCCTTATCTTAATAGGATTAATATGAAGTATAGTAATAGTACTATATCGCGAAGTGTGGAGTTTATATCGTGGAGTATGTGGTTTATATCGCTCAAAATGTGTAGAGTTGCCAAAAAATCCGACGGAGGTCCGTCCAACTTCTGTGGCATTCGCGAAATGCCTTTCCCAACTTTTTTACTTGCTGCCTTATCTTAATAGGATAAATATGAAGTATAGTAATAGTATAGGAAAGCATTGTTTCTTTTTCTTTTTAATTGTTGATTAAATCTGAACCTTATAATTAGTTCAGTTCAATTCTTCAATTCAATTCGCCAGAGCTTCTCTCTGGCTCACAAAAGCTTATGTGTTGGATTTTCCATCTCTTCTCCTTTACTGTCTACATCTCTACATCTACATATTCTACATGTATTGTTACTTTTATCATATCTATTTCCCTTTCCATTCTCACCTCCTTTGTGACATCTAATATATCTCTTTCCACCTGGATTATTATATCTCTTTATTCCATTATCACATCAGTTACGACTTACGACTATATTATCTAGATATTTCTTTATTCCATTTTTACCTCGCTGAAAACCTGACCAACCTCAGTGGTGTAGTGGTTAGCACGGTGGACTCTGGATCTGGAGGTTGGTGGTTCGAGTCCAAGTCAAGTCATAAAATTTAGTAGTTTATCAAGCGAGGAAGGACATTTGTGACAAGCATTTAATGCTCAACACAATTAAAATTCCTTTTTTTTTTAGTAATAGTATAGGAAAGCATTGTTTCTTTTTCTTTTTATTTGTTGATTAAATCTGAACCTTATAATTAGTTCAGTTCAATTCTTCAATTCAATTCGCCAGAGAGAAGGGCTCACAAAAGCTTATGTGTTGGATTTCCATCTCTTCTCCTTTACTGTCTCCATCTACATATTCTACATGTATTGTTACTTTTATCATATCTATTTCCCTTTCCATTCTCACCTCCTTTGTGACATCCAATGTATGTCTCTTTCCACCTGGATTATTATATCTCTTTATTCCATTTTCACATCAGTTACGACTATATTATCTAGATATTTCTTTATTCCATTTTTACCTCGCTGAAAACCCCTGGAACAGAGCTCTAGTTCTGCACGTTTGAGTTCAGTCACCTGTTGTCCTATTTTAGTTCTGAGGAACGCTTGTCGTGTTTTATTTGCTTCTCTGACTCTACTTGTTTGCTTCCCATTCACATTTATCATCTCTTTAATTCGCTCGTTTCCTCCTTCCCATTTCTTCATTTCTCTTCTTTCCTTTCTTCCAGTTTCTTTAAGTTTCTTCTTCCCACGTTTCCATTTAGTTTCCAACGTCATAAATGAACATGAAAATGGTGGAGCATTTTTTATTCCTTCTAAATGGATCTCCATTTAGAAACACTCTTTTATCCCTTTTTGTTATGTCTCTTTTTTATGCTGAATTGAATACTTTGCATCTCTGTTCTCAAGTGCTCTGTTATGGTCTGTTGAACGGTTTCAAACGGGTTATTGGATGGTCTGT